>NW_017731518.1:2958898-2998729 GCF_001890085.2 Hipposideros armiger | reverse complement strand
TCTGTAAGATGGGGACTTTTGTTAGCTCCATTTCACATATGATGATGCTCAGAAAGGGTAAGCAACTTCCTCACGGTCACGCCACTAATAAGTGGTAGAACTAGGATTCAAACCCAGGCAATCTGGTTCTAGCATCCATGCTCTTAACCACCATGGCATATTGATAAATTGTTCAACCAGAGTTGTCAATGTATAAGAATCACATAATGATTAACGATGCAATACACAACTTGTGTCAGTTCTTTTAGTGTCCTTGATTTTCATTTTTCTCTCTACTCCTTATTGTCCCATTAACTTCATTACTAAAAATAAATAACGAAGAAGGAAAAGGACAAAATTATCTGGAGGTGATTTTGGCAACAAGTTGGGAACATTGCTTAGAGCGGGGGCTCTTCAGACATCTAACTCTGAAATCATCTACACACATTAGTGTGAATGAGCTTATTTGCATTTTTCTGAGAAGCTCTATAATAGCTTTCTATGCCTTCCTTCAGACCTGTGACATAAAAAGAACCACCTAAAGAAAGAGAAAAACAATAAGCCAATTAGCCTACTGGAAGCCAGCCAAACATTGGACACTTCTATATTTTATTGTTAAAAAATAAAATCCATAAATGCTGTGGAGCCATTAATAATAGTTACAACAACCCTGTGATGACACAGAAAATATTGATGCTGTAATGCTAATAACAATACAAAAGTGTTATGTCTACTCCACCTCTTCATCTGATTCTCAATCCATGCATATTTCACTTCCTTTCCTCCACAATGGACCCTATTTGTCAAGTGACCTTCATCTTGTCAGATCCAGCAGCTACTTCTCTGTCCGCTTTCAGTATAGTTGGCTACTGGCTCTGTTTCCAGGCCAAGACTAGCCTGTTTCTATCTCACTGACTCTTTCCTAGTCACCTCCTGGCCACTGCTAATTATTGGAGTACTCTGGGGTTCAACTTGGGTCCTCTTCTCTTCTTCATCCTCCTTTTCATCACTCTCTCCCTAAGTGATCTCACCAGTTCCATAGCTTTAAGTACTTCATACGTTCTGTAGCTAAGTGTTTATAGGCATTTAATTCACACCTCCAGACCTGACCTTTACACTAAACCCTAAGCTTAATGTAATCAATTGTTTACTTAACATCTTACCTTGGCTATCTAAGATGTAAGCACCTCAGACTAAAATTTCCCAACAGAATTATTATTATTATTAATATTATTGTCTGTCTTGTTTAGCTCACAGAACACTGCATGGCCCATCGTAGATTCTCAAGACATGTTTGTTGAATATATTTATTTCCACACAACTGTTTATACAATTATGTTTAACATGACATTAGAGTGGTGGGGAAAAAACCAAAATATTAACTGGTTATGCATGAAATTATAAGACTTTTCTTTAAAAGTCTTTCAATTTTATTTAGAGCATAGTGGTTAAGAACATCAGACTTTGGAGCTGAGTGACCTCTGCTAGTCTGCCACTTACAGCTGCACATGCTTTCTTCATATGCCAAACGGGCTTAAAAATATGTGCATTTCTATTCATGCAGTATTCACAGTGTGCTTGAAGAATGGAGGGAAGAAATAAAATGGAGTCACTATAGTCAAGCTGTTAAATTACTAAAATCAAATAGGTCGAGATGTAAGTAAAACATTGTTTTAACTAGGATGGGAATTTAAATGTTTGAGCTTTCCAGTCATGTGTAAACACCTGGATATACAACAAAGTTACAGATAGCGCGCTGATTACCCTCCTGAGGCACTAAGGAAAGAATGATCATGTATCAAGATCACCTGAGGTCCATTATCCAGACCACGGGTCATCTACAGGATTACCATCTGTATCAACCCAGAGGCTAAGAATCTAGACAAAGATTCCTGACTCATTTGCTCAGTGTACAGGCTTTAATGTAAAATTATGGATGTAAAGAGCGTTGCAGGGTCCAGGATATATAGTAAGCGGTAGTGAGTGTTAGCTGATAATGATGACAAACACGTTTTCTTTTATCATCAAAATGCACATTTTTTTCCCCCTTATAAATCTTTACTGAAGACAGTAATAACGCCACAACCACATAACCGCGACTCTGCCCCTGCGTTTCCATCTGGTTCCCGACCGGCCGCTGCTGCGGGTGTGCGCCTGCTCCGTCCCCTTGTTCCGCCCATGTGACCCTCCCAGGCTCCTCCCCGTCTCCATCATGGCGGCGTCCAGGGGCTCAAGCCGCACGTGAGAAAGAGTTTGGACACCTGGGAATCCTACAGCGCTAGTGTGTCAGCCAATTTCTGCTCCGTACTGTCGGTTGCTTCCCTCCCACCGTTCTCCAAGCCCTCGCGGGCTACTGCCCCTCTGCAATCATGAAGATAAAGCCCGTTTCCCACAAGACCGAGAACACACATCGGGTGAGCGAGGGGGCTTGGGCCGGGAGCCGTGAGTTCCTGGTGTCTCAGCCGTGGGGTTTGCTCTGAGCGGGACTCCTGGGGTTGCAGTGTCCTGGACCAAGCGCCAGTCCCTTGCCGGAGGCTCCGGCAAAAGAGGGAGACTCTCTGGGTGCAGTAAACATGGGGTGGAGAAAATAGTCTGGCAGCAAATTTCGCCCATGGTTTGTGGGGTCTGGCGTGTCTGGAAATCTCCGTTAGTCCGCAGTTAAATTCATTCTCATAGACTTAATTCCTGAACAGCTGTTCCCCCCTGCTATTTTACTTTTAAAGGCCAAATTAGGGGGCGGGCCGGCGGGAGAATGTGAGTGATTTCCAGCAAACGGCTACTACGCCACTTTCTCTGTCCCTTGACAGTTTCTTCGTTATGGTTCAACCGTAGGTTTGCATATGTTTAAAAATACTATTATATTGTTTTGTACACCTGAAACTAAAAAACAACAACAACAAAAAAAAGCCACTATTATTGCAACGACCTAGCCGGATCCCTCTACTTGGAGAGGGACATGAAACCTAACAGTAGATGTAGCAAGGCCACATCTCGAGCTTTCACCTAGGTCCACCATAATCTAGCAAGGAAATTTTATTTGAAATGACATAACTGAAAGGACTTATGCAAACATATTCATAGATGTATTCCATTATCTTCGTATATTAGAGCAGTTCATTTGTTTAAGACTATGCCTTTTGGTTTGTTTTTACACTTTGTGACTCATCAGTGATACCTACTTTTAGTTTCAAAACTCAGTTATATGTTTTATGATTGATTGCAAATACAAGCCTGAAATTGCATGCAAAACATACCGTTATTTGTAATGATAGTACATAAGGAAGCTTATTGAAGCTTTAAAATTTCTACTTTCACAAAGAGATTATTCACGTGATTCTTTTACAGCATTCAAACAGATACTCAAGATGTGATAAGTATTCAATGATGATGTATCTTAAATATGCTCTCCCCTTTCCCACAGTTTCTTACATTTGCCGAACGATTGGGGAATGTGAATATCGATATTATTCACCGGATTGATAGAACGGCGAGCTATGATGAGGTAAGAGAATATTATACTAACCAATCTTCCAAGTATTCATAGGCAGTTTTTTTTTTGGTCTCTCCTCTTAGAAGTAGATTGTTTTTCAAGCCATTCCTTTATGAACATGAAATGCATTAGACCTGTGCTGTCTAATACAATAACCACACATGAAATATTAGATTTAAATTAAAAATTCAGGTGTTCAGTATGGTTATATGTGGCTAGTTGCTACCATATTGGGCAAGTGCAGATAATGGAACATTTCCATCATTGCACAAAGTTCTATTGACTTGATACTCAGGTGGCTCCTGTGATTCCAGCCTCTCCTTTTCCCATGAGCGTTCTGAGCACTGTTGCAGACCATGTTCCTGAAGCTACAATTTTAAAGAGATTCTGAGCAAGCCACTTTCCTAGGGCTTGGTTTCCTAACTACTCCTTTCGAATGCTGCATGAGCATGTAGTTTTGTGAAATGTATCAGTATTGCTGACCTCCACATTTAAGCTCAGTTAATATAGTAGCAGTTTCTGCTAACACCTAAAACTTTCCAATAATTGTGTTTAAAGATGGGTGGGTATTTAAATGGAACTATAATTCACTGGAACTAAATTGTAACATCATATTTAGCCAATGAAGAATAACTGAAAGAAATCAATCAGAACCAAATAATATATTAATATAAAAGGAAGGGGGCTAGAACTACATAATTTCTACTTCCAACTGCTCTCTAACTCAATCATGCCTCTACTCAAAAATCTTGCTTTTCACTGCATCAAGTAATTGTTTCTCTGCTAGCCTTTTAAGGTCCTGTATGACATGCTTTTAGCTTAGGGGTTCAGCTTCAGCTTTTACTGTTTGTCAGTTGGCTCTAGTCGGACTCTGCTCGCTGTCTCTTTGAATGCCTTATCTCCAATGTGTGAGTTAAGTGTGTTAAATGATGTGATCTAGGTAAGCACATAATACTCTGGGAACTCATAGTCAGGGGAGCCTAACCTAAATTCTTTGGGAGTGTAGAATGGGGTGTCAAAAACGATAATGTAGACAAGGTGATACCTGAACGCAGTCTTCTTGTTTGTGTAGATTTTGTGTAGATTTTAGCATGGCAAAGAGGACAGGAAAGGCTGTTTAGGCTGAGGGAGAAGCCTTTGTAAAGAAACAGGCTGGAGAATGCATATCACATTCAAGAAACTGTGAAGTAATTCAGTGTGGTTATAATTGTATATACGATGTTTGTGTGTGTGTGTTGATGGTAACTGGAATGGAGCGAGGGGGTACCTGGTGGGAAATAAAGCAGAAGAGATAGTCAAGGATCATGAAGGGCTTTATATGTGAATCTAAATTTGGATTTTACCCTGAAGTTCTGGGCTGTCGTTCTAGGATTTGTAAGGCAAGGGAGTGACATGATCAGGTTTAAGTTTTAGATCTCTCTGGCTTTAGTATGGAGGAAAGAGCAGGTCTAGAGTCAGGGCAACCAGCTGTGAGGATTTGGTAGTCAGATCTAAGAGGTGATCAAGACAATTCCAGGGATAGTGAAGACATGGGCTTAAAAGGGCTTGTGACCTACTGGATGTGTAGGAAGAAAGGGAATGGGGTTAAGATTTTTGGTTTCAACAACTGGTTGTTTGAGAATGGCATTCATTAGGATAGATTTATGAGAAGAGAAGCACAAGGTTGATTTTGTTTGGGGCTTGTTGAACTTGGTATATCTGGGGCTGTCCAAATGATGGTGTCCAAAAAACATTTGGCTGTACAGATCTGGAGGGGTACAGATGACTTTGGAGGTGGAATTACAGATTTAACACTCAGCATAATGTTTATCATTTAAGCCACAGGAGAGGTCGAAAGTGCTAAGGGATAGAGTGTTAATTAGCAGACAAGAGAGCCTAGGATAGGTTCCTGGGCTGGGAGGTCCAGAATGGCCTCAGTCAAATGTCTGGCCTTTGACTGGGGCTCGTTGGTCTAGGTTGTCCTTATTGTTCTCCAATAAGATAGATTAGGCTTCTTTTCATGATGACAGAATCTTTCCAAGAGAACGAAAGCAGAAACTACAAAGCCTCTTAAAGACTAGCTGTGGCAGTCGCAGTATCATTTCCATTGCATGTTATTGGTCAAAGCAAGTCACCAGGCCAGGCTAGATTCAAGGGATGAGGAAATAGACTCCTCATGGTGGTGGGGGCTGCAAGTCTCATTGCAAAGGGACAGGATATAATCTATCAGAAATGGCTGACATGTGCCAGTCACTGTGCTAGGCTGGGAATGCCTTCTACAATTAGGTTTTAAACTGTTAGGTATATTTCCCTTCAGAGACACTGAATAAAATTTAAGAGAAACTGAACAAAATTTAATTGGATTCTCTTTCTTCCTCCCTATTTTGCCTAATTATTGATTTTATTTCATTTTTATTTTTTTTGAAGATTTCCAAAACACAATTTAAGGTTTTACTTTTGAGATTGTGGAAGATTTGGCCTGCTGTTTGTGTATGTGCTTATGTATTTGTTCTCTCTCTCTTTCTCTCTCTCTGTCTTTCTCTACATATAGTATATATACATATAAATATATGTATATATGTACATATACACATACATACATATATACATATATGAAAATAATTTACTGGCTTTACCTTTCAAAGTACAAAGTTATATACTGTGTTAACAAGCTGAATAACATAGTGGTGAACTTAGACAAATGTATTATCTCACCCCTCCATGCCTTATTGCCAAGGAAACCAATACTGGCAATTTGGAATTTATGTATTTCTCTTTCATATTTTTCTCTGATACAAATATGTGCAAACATTTATGGAGATCTTTCTTCAAACAGAAAATTGGGTCCTACTATCCACTTGACTGTGTGACTTTTTTCACTTTGGCGTTCATAGTATCTACATCCTCTTGTTCAGTGTGATTATAGATCTTTTTAATAGCCACATAATATACCTTAATATGTATAGGCCACAAGTTATTCCAGCCATTTTCCTATTCTTGGATGTTTAGGCTGTTTTATTCCCTGATTACAATAAAGCTGAATAAACATCTATATACTTATATGTTTGAAAGTTTTATGAGAGCTCCAAAAGGGGATTTTTTGGGTTAAAGGGCATACCTGTTTTTAATTTTAATTGAAATGCCAGATTACTTCCCACAAGATTGTAGCAATTCATATTTCCAAAAGCACAATGAAAGAGCTGTGAACATTTTTCTGTACCTAAAACTATAAAAAACATAGCAAAAAGGTTTTTTTCCTTAGTGTGACTATTACATAAATTTTAGAGAATTATTTGCTGTAACCAAATCAACAAAACATTGTTTTCATAAAGCATCTGTCCATATTATACACCTGAATGCTTTTTAGGTGCGTTAGTTAATGCCCTTAAGAAAAAAAAACTAAGTTTTTTTTTAACTCTTAACTATCATCATTGTCTTAAGATATTAATATAGCATTCTTCTTTACTTTGATCATAGTTTGTCTTTGAATTGTCTGATTAATGGACTGCTTTAATCTTGGCAGGAGGTTGAAACCTACTTTTTTGTGGGTCTGCTGAAATGGAGAGAATTGAATCTCACGGAACACTTTGGTATTTTCTATTTTATTTCCATTTCAATCATTCATCATTTGTACTTTATATGTTCAAAACAACTAAATAGTCGTGTAATGGAAAAGCAGAACTTTTTCTTTTTTTTTCCACCCAGGGAAATTTTACAAAGAAGTTATTGACAAATGCCAGTCATTCAATCAGCTGGTCTATCATCAAAACGAGATAGTTCAGAGTTTGAAGACTCACCTGCAAATCAAGAACAGTTTTGCTTATCAGCCCCTTTTGGAGTAAGTAGCATGCTGAGAGAAAGCTCCAGAACATTTATCTGACTGTTATGAGTGGTTGTGTTTTATACCTACATATACCTTAGATCTGGTGTTTGCAATTTAAAAATAAGAGTTTAGCTGTTCTATTAGTGCATTGCCATAAACCAGAATCTTAGGGGTGTGCTTATTGTTTTTTGCTTTTCTTTTATACTTTTAAGAGAACCCCATTTTTCTTTGACATGATAGGAATGATTGACCATAACTTATTGATGGAAGGCACCTTCTTGCTCTAGCCCGATTTCTTTGCTGAACTCTTAAAATGTGGAAAATGTTATGCCTCCCTTGAGACTTGATTTGAAAGGTTTAATGAATCCTGTCACCAGAGGTGATCTATGATTTGTGAAGTAGATTTATAGTTTTTGTGTTTTGGTCTACATGTCTCAAAAATAGTTACTTTTTGTTATTTTTAATCCAGTTTGATTGTGCAGTTGGCACGAGATCTGCAGACAGACTTCTATCCACATTTTCCGGATTTTTTTCTGACGATCACCTCAATCCTGGAGACTCAGGACACTGAGCTGTTGGAATGGGCTTTCACCTCGCTTTCGTATCTTTACAAGTACCTGTGGAGGCTCATGGCAAAGGACATGTCCAGCATATACAGGTGACCTTTTTCTCTCTCTAGCATGGGTTCTTTTTGTTTGTTTCTAATTTTTATTATGTTTTATTGACGATTCAGTGCTGTTTAGTAAATTGACAAAGTTGTGCAGCTGTCACCACAAACCACTTGAAGAACATTTCCATCACCTCCCAAAATTCCTCACGCCTTTTTAATCAGTCCTGCCCCCACCCCTATCTGCATTCGATTAGAGAGCAAAAGTAATATGTGAAAACAGCTGTGTGCTTGAGGCCCCTAAATAGAGTGATCCTCCTCAATAATGAGATTTTTTAGCATTAAAGTTTTGTAAGTTTTTCTGTTTTGGTCAAGGGCAGTTTTTATCGATACTGACAACCAGGAGAGAATTTCTGACTCCCACCTGTATTTAGTTAAAACATGCATACCACCTGTCATGCATACCTGACTCTGATATGGACTTTAATTGCCTTTTCCCTTGCTTCTGTCTGACCCCAAACTACCTTTCCAGCTCAGATTCTTTTAATTATTTCCTTATATACAGTTGGTTTTCCAACCAAAGTCTATTCCACCAGTCTGCTTTGACCTGATCTTCTCCTATATCCAGCTGGTGAAATCATACCCCCACTTCCCCATCAAAGCCTGGCTTGGATTTCATAACCTCCGTAAATATTCCTGGGTACCTTTGCCAGAAGTGAAAGCTTTGTACCCTTGAATGCCTGGCCTTCTGACCACTTATGGTACACAAATTCTGTTAACAGTTTGTGCGTAATGAAATAGTGTCCTGTACAAACCTGTAAACTCTACAAGAGCCTCGTCTAGATACTCTGCCCTGCTCCTATCATACTTATTAAGCCAAAAGAGACACAGCATTTGTGAGCAGACTTGGACAGGGAAAGAGAATGAGTTCCATAGTAGTTTACATTTCGGGGTAAGATTACTTGTAATCTATCTCAATCCAGGACCTGATGATCGTTTTTCTCTTGGTGTCCTGATTATTTCTATATACTCTAATTGCCACAGGAATACATAAGAAGAAGGCTTCTCCTCCCCATCCCCCACATAGGTGTGGCTATGGGATAAGACTGTAGGTTTTGTTTTGGTATCACACCCCCCACCCCCGACCCTACCCTCTGAGCAAAGAAGGAAAAAGAAATATTTTTCCAGCCTTTACTAGTTCTCTGTGAAGCTTTTGGTAAAATATATTAGGACCGAGATGACTTCACTAAAAAACAGCAAGATTTTGGGGAGATAGAGAGTTTGTTTTTTTTATGTCTCCTAAGTCGGCCTTCCTAGTTTTGAGTTTATTTACTTTCAGTATGACATCCTGGATATTTTCCCTGGAGTATTACTGAAATGAAAGTCGACAGATTCCCATTTAAGCCAACTCTTTTTTTTTTTTTTTATTTAGTTTCAGGTGTACAAAACAATGTAATAGTTAGACATTCACACCCCTCACAAAGTGATAATCCCCTCTCCCAGTCTGCTACCCCTCTGACATCGTATATAGCTATACAATTCTATTGACTCTATTCCCTATGCTGTACTCCATATCCCATGACTATGTGTGTGTGTGTATGTATATATATATATATATATATATATATATATATATATATTAAATTATAGTTGACGTTCATTATTATTCAGTTTCAGGTGTACAGCACAATGGTCAGGCATCTACACAGTCCATGAAGTGGTCTCCCTAATAAGACAAGTGCCCATCTGACACCCTACAAAATCTTTACAACATTATTGATTTTATTTCCCAAACTGTCTTTCATAACCCTGTGGCAATATTGTTACTACTAATTTATACTTTCTAATCCCTTTACCTTCTCCCCCATCCCTACCCCTCTCCCATCTAGAAACCCTAAGTTTTTACTCTGTATCTCTGAGTCTATTTCTGTTTAGTTTGCTCGTTTATTCTGTTCTTTAGATTCCACATGTAAGTGAGATCATACAGTAGTTGTCTTTCTCTGTCTGACTTCTTTCACTCAGCATAATTCATTCGTGTGTTCAGCATATGTGTACTCTGTGCCAGGCCCTATTTGGTTACCCAGTTTCTAATAGTGACACCATCATTCTTGTCATGGAGACTTGGCCCCCTTGGGGCATCTTTGACCCAGTGTCTTCAAGGACTCCAAATCCTCTCGATTCTGTCATTCATTCACTCAGTTAGTTTGGTGAGTATTTATTGAGCACTGTGTGACAGGCGCTTGAGATACAGTCACAAATAAAACAGGTAAAAATCCTTCTTGCAAAATTTACATTTTAATAGAGGGAGACCATCTTGGGCACATGTCTGGCATGCGTGGGGAATGGCAGAGAGGCCTGGGTGGTTGAGCAGCCGGCGTGTACAAGGGGAGACTGATTAGGCGATGGTAGTTGGGCACCAGATCGTAAAGGGCCTTTGGACACTAAGGTCTTTGGTCCCATTGCAGGGACTTGAAATGTCTTTTGGGTCCATCCTTTGCCCTTCCCTGTACCACCAGCCTCTTTCATGCTGTCATTCACTCAAGGTTGTATGGCTTGAGTAGCTTTCTAGTTGGACTGTCAGCCTCTTCTTTCTTCCTTTATTTCATCCCGTATATTGCTGCCAGAGTAATCCTTCTGAAAATACTCATTTCTTATTCAGCCAATATTAGTACCTGCTATGAGCAAGGAACTGTTAGAAAATAGGGATATGGCAAAAGTAGGAGAGGCATATTCCATGCTCTGCTATCATGCGGGAGACCAATTTACAGTGTTATTATACAAGTAATTATTTAGTCATAGATACATGGCTCTATGAGCATTTCTGCCTCAATGTTATTATCTGTAGAATGGGGATATTAACAGCACTCACCCTGTAGAGTTGTTGTGCTGCTAAGATGAAGTAACACAGAGTAAGTGCTTACATAAATGTAAGCTAGAGTCCACATTCCGCTTGGTGTTCAGCGCCTCCTGTTTACCTGGCAGCTTCCTGTAGCTGCCCCACCCACATCATTCTTCCTCTTTAGACTGGCCTGCCTGTGTTAGCCCTTGAGCATGGTCGTTTCTGTCCACCCCATCTTTTTTTTTTTTTTTTTAAAGAAATTTTATTGGGAAACAGTGGGTTTTTCCAGGACCCATCAGCTCCAAGTCAAGTAGTTGTCTTCAGTCTAGTTGTGGAGGGCGCAGCTCAGTGGCCCATGTGGGGATTGAACCAGCAACCTTGGTGTTATTAGCCTGCGCTCTAACCACCTGAGCTAACCGGCCACCCCATGTCCACCCCATCTTTGATCTCACTTTTATCCCTAGTAATACGCACTCTGGTATTCACCGGAATTCTTCCTATTAGGGCTCACTACAAGTTTCAGCTTTTCGTGGAGTCCTTCCTATAAGTCCAAGCACCACCAATCCTACAATTCGTAATTTCTGTTCAACGGGTGAGTGTCTTGGTAGTAGACTGAGATTTTAAACTTCTTGTTTTATACCTGCTACATGTTCCTTGCTTTCCTGCCATGGCATTGGTTGGATATATAGTTGGCGTGTAGAACATCTTTATTAAAATTATGATTACTAAACAAGTCTTGTTTTCTCATTTACAGCATGTATAGTACACTCCTGGCTCATAAAAAACTACATATAAGAAATTTTGCTGCTGAAAGCTTTACATTTTTGATGAGAAAGGTTAGTCTAATATTTGATATGTTTATTGTTCGTTAATCCTCAAGAATCTGATGACAAAAGCTGATACATTTTATACTGTAGTTATTATGGGCTAATGCTATATATACAGAAACCTGTAGGTATTTTGAGTTTATTCATCATAAAGTTTAGTGTTTGCTCACTATGAAATAATTTGGGTCATTCTTTCATTATTTACGTTTTTGGTAGCTGAGAGAGAGAGAGAGAGAGAGAGAGAGAGAGAGGGAGAGAGGGAGAGAGGGAGTATGCGTGTGTAGCCAGTAAATACATCAACAGTAAGATTAATAGGAATCTTTATAATAATTTCCTGGAAGGAACTGAATGCATAGTGTCATTTGTGTTTGTTTCCATGGTAAATTTTAAAGGGTTTTTGTAATAAAACAAAAACATTGGTACTAAATTTCTTTTATACTCATGAAATACATGCTTTTCTTTAAAAGACAGAATGTTGCCTTACATAGTTTTTCTGGTATATTTCTTATGTCAATGAATTAATCACACTTTTGTGTGACATTATAAGTGAAAGTATGCTATTAAAGTGGTTGGAGATCATTACAAGTGTGTACTCCTTTTAGAATTTTGCACTAATTGTATTTAAATATGAATCTGTAGAATGGCAAATAAAATGTCTTTATTTGGGTATGTTTATGTTTTAAATGCAATTTTCTGTTCCCATTTTGTGTTGTAGGTTTCTGATAAAAATGCACTTTTCAATTTAATGTTTCTTGATCTTGATGAACATCCAGAAAAGGTAGAAGGAGTTGGACAGTTGCTCTTTGAAATGTGCAAAGGAGTGAGAAACATGTTTCACTCCTGTACAAGAGAGGTAACTGACTGGGGAGAATACTCTGAGTCTATGTGAAAGGGATTCAAAAGAAAATAGAAAAGGTTTACTGAAATGATAGAAGATCACCTAGAATAAACAGCACTAAATGGGGAGCATTAAGGCTTTGATAACAGTGCTTATCTAATGTAGGCTCTGGGTCACTAGGGATTTTTACTTACAAAATCATTGCTCTCTTCACCCTGGATCCTAATGATTAATGAGCAAAGGTGGGTGTGGAGGGGGCAGTTATATGATCAAATTCCCCATCCTAGTTTGGAAATTCCTTTTAGGACAGTTAAACATCAAAGCTTTTATATCCTTGAATTATTCCTGAATCAGATTTTAAGGTAGCTAATATAATCAGAGTGGGAAATCAGTGTGATACTTAAAAAATGAAGATTTACATGTTTATTTTAATGACTCTTGGATTCCCACAGGCAGTGAAGCTAATTTTGCAAAAGCTAGGACCAGTCACTGAAACAGAAACTCAACTACCATGGATTTTAGTTGGAGAAACTCTCAAAAACATGGTCAAATCCGCTGCGTCCTACATCCACAAGGAACATTTTGGTACATTTTTTGAATGTTTACAAGTGAGTTCTAATTTTTCAGGATTTGTATGTGATGTGGAGTCCAGGAGTTAGTTGTTCTTGGTCTTACTTTAGCAGATCACTCCTGAAGATGGCATTTTATAATTGTCTTTATACTCTTACAAACTTATTAGGGTTTTCCTTCCCTCCGCCCCTGTGCTATTTTTATTTGACTTGCTATTTTGAGATGCAGTAGAGCATCTACTTTGGAGCCAGACTGCCTCTGTTTGAATCTTGACTTTCTCAGTTATTGCTAGTATGGCTTGGGAACGTTGTTTAAATCTCTATTCTCCAGTTTTATCATCTGGTAAATGGGGTAATAACACTGTCTCCTTCATGGTTGCCATGAGGATAGCGAGGAAATGCTTATAAAGAGCTTAACAACTGCACTCAGAAATGTTAGCTGTTATTATCCTTAGTGACTCCCAGTAAATGTATATTTTCCTTCAGATCAAAAAAATGTGAAATTTGAACTGCTTCACACAACATTATCAGATTAACAGATGAGTTTGATATTTTATAGCTATTCTCTCTGTTAAATTCTTTGTTTGCAGGAATCACTCCTGGATCTACATACAAAAGTAACCCAAACTAACAGTGGTGAAAGTTCTGAACAGATTAAAAGGTTATTAGAAACATATCTGATTCTTGTGAAACACGGAAATGGATCAAAGATAACCAAGCCCGTTGATGTTTGTAAGGTGAGTTCCCAACTTAATTTGCTTAGAGCCTATTCATTAAAAGCTGATTGCTAAGTGTGCATTGTTTTTTTCTTTTAATTTACAGGTATTGACTCGAACATTACAAATTACCCATCTCTCCACATCTTGCCGGCAGACCCTCTTGGATATAATTTCTGCTTTGCTCCTGGGCGAAAATGTTTCCTTGCCAGAATCCCTCATCAAAGAAACCACAGAAAAAGTAATTGACTTCAGCAAATATTGAGTAGTTAATAATATGTTTAGCATTGCATAAACCTCTTGGGAAGTATAAATAAAGCATGGCAAAGGCTCTGCCTTCAGAGAATTTATAATCTTGTTAAGGAGATTTGAGTCACATGCTGTAATAGAAACAAGCGAAACAAAGTGTAATACAAGCTAAATCTATTCAGCAGATATTCACCAAATACGTATAGCTTACCATGTGCTGGGTGTGGACTGGATATTTCAGAGTGCACACTATGGTGACTGTGAATTTTGATTGTTAAGGAAGTGGAGTCCTGGGAGTGAGTTGTTATAATCTGTTGAACTAATCTATTGATGTCATATTGAAGCATAACAATTCTGTCTGGGTTTGAGGAACAGAGACTGCTTTTCAAAGGACTTATATTCTGGGATAGTCCTTGAAGGGTAAATAGCAGTCTGCCAGCTAGAGAAGAGGTTAAAAACTAAGAGAGGGAACAGTTAAGATGTGTTAAAAAAATGTGAGCTGTCTAGGCACATGGGCACATGAAGAAGTGTGATGTGTATCAGCAAGGCTCCGCTTGGCTTTGAAAAGTTAGGCTGGATGTTACCCTGCAAGTGTTGCAGGCCCCTGGAAAAATTTTAAGCAGGGAAAGGATTTGATGAGATTTGTAGTTTAGTAAGTTTAGAAGTTCTAGAGGGAAGTGGGATTGAATATAGGAAGATCAGTCGGGTTCTTTCTAGCTTCATGTGGTGCAGCCGTGTCAAATCTGGAGGAAGGTGTAAAATCATGCTGCTAGCTCTTTCATAATTCTCTGTAGCAGGGAGAATTGAGCAGCCCTTTGGCAGAGTCCTGTGTGATTACTAGAAACGCAGTGCCCTTCGCATCTGTGGAAGTTCCTATGGGGAAGGCCTAGCATTTGGACAGAGAACTGACTGAAGTGTGCCCAGCACTCCTTACTCTAGCCATCTTCCCGCGGAGGGCTCAGGGCCTGCGTCCCCCACCTGGGTGTGGCCCTCTGCACAGAGGCCAGTTCAGCAGTCAAGTTCTTTCTCAATCTCCTGTGACTGCATTAACTCGTATCAGGTGGCCCGCTACTATCTGCTTGCAAGTTAGAGGACCTTGAAGGTTTGGGGTGTTCTTTATTTTCAGGAATGGGGAAAGTACTCTATACTTACATTAATATTTTTTATCTGTGGTCTTTTCAGACTTTTGAGAGCCAATTTGAAAGACGTTTAATTTTGGATTTTTCTGAAGTCATGTTTGCTATGAAGCAGTTTGAGCAGGTGAGCAAGATACCAAGTTTTGGATTTGTTTTGTTTTTAATCTGTCATGATAAAATAATCAAATTTAAAATCCTGTGATTTTTGGGTTTTTTTTTAAAGAGAAACGGAATAAGTATTGGGTGTTTTCATCCGTATTTTTTTAAAGCAATTCAATTCCAATTTTAGGTCACAAGTGAAATTTTATTCCATACACTAAGGTATTTAAAACAATATTAGGTAACCAGCTTGGTTTTAAATAATCCTTTAAGAAGTTGTAGAACCATGTGGTAAAATTGGGGGAAAAAACAGTGTAGGGAATTTTTATGTGAATTTGAAGCGTAGAAAATAGTTTCTGGAACAGTTTACATTGGAGGAATGTTGTGCATTCATTTCATTGCTGCAAAATAGATCCCTGATGGAATGAAGTAGAAATCTCCCTTCTCAAATCCTGAGTTTATTTTCTCCCTTTTCCCTCATCCCCATCAAACACTTGCTATTTCTTATAACTGGAAATCCTACAGTGTACTTCATGGCAACTTGTCTCTGCATCTGCTCTCTCATTTTTCCCTTCAGTCATTGATAACGTGTATTATCATTTGTCTCCAAAAAAACTTCTCAGTACGCGCCCTAGCCCTGTTCCTTCCTGCCCTGCGAGGGCCCTTCGTCTTGTTCTGGTTTTCATTGCAACAGCATCTCTTCCTTCTTCCCTGTTCCCTTTGGTCTTTTTAAAAAACATATTTAAAAAAATATTTTTTGAATTGTTTATCAAGAGAAACTATGCCTTAGCCCAAATATTCATGTGTCATAGTTCAGAAATACAGTGACAAGCTTCCGTGGAACTCAACTCAAAGACATTCTTTACACTCCGAAATCACTTTGCACTCTGGAAGATACCAGCCTTCCTCCTCGCCTCAAAATCTTTCATGGAATCATAATTTCTGGGGAAATCTGGGTAGGCCTTCTTGCTTGGTTCAGCCACAGCAAACATAGAAAGCTGCAAGCCCCAGGGATGCAGTGATCGCTCCAACAGTATAAAATGGCAGATCCCTGGGCAGGAAGCCCCGCATCTGAGGTTTCGTCAGAGCAGGGGAAGGTATGGTAGCTGTACTCTCCATAGGGGGGCACAGGAAGGATGGATGGATAGCAGACTGACTCAGAAAATCTTACTTTTGTCAGAGTCCTCTATGTCATTTAAAAAGGCAAACAGGGCTAGGAGGCAGTCACTTGATTTCCACTCCCATCTAACTCACCAGGAACAAACACATCTAATGATTTTTAGCTATTTTTTCCCGGTATTTATATTTCAAATCATCTGAATTTGCTGCATTTCCTTTATTAGTTTTAGTCCTCATCTGAAGACTTCCTTCCTCCTATGGTAGATGGATTCTGGTTCTGCTACACCCTCGTCTTCCTAAGTAGAGTTACTTCATAGATTTTTGGCTGAATTTCACGTTCACCATATACTTAATCCTTATTTAAAAAAGAGGAGTATTTTATAATTATATTCTTGTGTACCTTCTCATTTTTCCTGAAATTGCCTCATTCTTTAAAAACCGGAATTTTTTTTTTTTTTTTTTTTTTTTTTTTTTTGTGTAGTCAGTCTGTAAATCGTCTTCCAACAGCATTGTACGAATAGAATGCCTTCCATAAGGCAATTGGTCAGATAATTTAGCACCTCAATTTTTTTTTTTTCCTTTCTTGGAGACATTCTTCCTGGAGCAATTCAAGTCTGAATAGATTGCTTTCTCAGTCCACTGCACAGATGTTACACAAGCACTTCCTTTGATTTTCTCCTGTTCCACGGACCCCACGTCTTTCCCATGTTATTTTAATAATTTACTCTCTTATTTTGATGAACATTCTTCAGAGGTTCCTTCCAAGGTGAATGGAAGTAAAATTTTGAGATTTTGTACATCTGAAAATGTCTTTATTTTCTCCTCACACTATATTGCTAGTAGGCTGGGTATGGAAATCTAGATTCTGTCATTTTACCTCAGATTTTTTCAGTCATTGCTCTGTTGTCATCCTTCTTCCATTGTTGCTGTGGAGAGGTCTGCTGCCATTATAATTCGTCATCTTTTGTTTATGATCTATATTTTTCTCTGTGGAAGTGTTAGAATCTCCTCTTAATTAGGTGTTCTGAAATTTATATCTGTTAATAACTGTCATTTTCTTTTTTCTTTTTAGCTTTTTCTACCCAGCTTTCTCTTATATATTGAGAATTGCTTCTTGATCGATGATGCTGCAGTCAGAGATGAAGCTCTGGCCATTTTGGCCAAGCTCATCCTGAACAAAGCAGCACCTCCCACTGCTGGCTCGATGGCAATTGAGAAGTACCCTCTGGTTTTCTCACAGCAGACGGTGGGGTAAGTTCTAAGTCTTTATTTCCTGTATTGTTGGTAGGAGATCCCATTTTATGAGACTGAGGCGCTACCTACTGCGCTAACGAGGCACCTAGGAGATCCCATTTTAAAACAATACATTAACAATACTGTAAAAAAAGAAGATCTATATGTATTAACTGGAAAGATGTCCATGATAATTGTTATGTGAAAAAAGCAAGTTGTAGAATAGTATGTGACGTATGAACCCATTTTGCAAAGTTAAAAGAAAAAATGTATATAAGCATAGGAAAACATATGGGAAATACACAAACAAGTTACCTTGGGTAATGTCAGGAGGATGGTAAGTGAAAGAAAGACGTGACTATTACATTTTTTTAACCTTTTATTTAGAATAATTGTCCATTCACATGCAGTTGCAAGAAATAGTACAGAGACATTCCATATACCCTTCACCCGGTTTTTCACCATGGTAACACCTTACAAAAGTTTACTATAATATCACAACTAGAAAATTGACATTGGTATGATCCAGCAGCCTTATTCAGATTGACCAGTTTCACATGCACTCATTTCTGCCTGTGTATGTAAATGGATATATAGTTCCATGCAGTTTTATCACATGTATATTTGTAACCACCACCAGAGTCAAGACATAGCTTTCCATCACTGCAAGGATCTGTTGTACTACCTGTTAATAACCACACTCACCTTACTGCTCCCCACTCCACTCCCAACCCCTGGCAACCACTCATCTATTCTCCATTTTTATAGTTTTGTCATTTTAAGAATATTATAGAAATGGAATTGTACAGTATACCTTTTCACACAACGCAGTTCCCTGAGACCCATCCAAGTTGTGTGTCTCAGTAATCCATTCCTTTTTATGGTGAACGTCTTTTCATGGGCTTACTGCTGGGTAGTATTCCATGGTATGGATGTAGCAGTTTGTTTAATTATTCACTTATGGAAAGATATTTAGGTCATTCCTAGTTTGGGGTTACTATGAATAAAGCAGGTATGATGAACATTCATGTACATAGCTTTTTGTTTCTCTAAGGTAAATGCTCAAAGTGGACTTGTTGGGTTATGTAATAATCACATGTTTAGTTTTCTAAGAAACTACAAACTGTTTTCCAGAGTAGTTGTACTACTATACACTCCCATCAGCAGTGTGAGTGATCCAGTTTCTCTGCATCCTCACCAGCATTGGATATTATCACTGTTTTTTATTTTTATCAGTCTGATAGGATGATATCGCATTCTGGTTTTAATTTTCATTTCCCTAGTGGCTGATGACATTGAATATCTTTTCATGTGCTTGTTTGCCATCTGCATATCCTCTTTAGTGAAATATCTGTTCATTTCCTTGGCCCATTTTCTAACTCTAGAGTTTCTTTTTTTACTGTTATTTTTTATTTTATTTTTTTTTTTGAGAGTGTTTTATATAGTCTAGGTACAAGTCCTTTTTTGTTAGATATGTGGTTTGCAAATATTTCCTCCCAGGCTGTAGCTTGTCTTTCATTGCTTAACAACATTTTTCACAGAGCAGGGTTTTAAATTTTGATGAAGTTCAGTTTATCAACTTTTCCTTTTATAGATAATGCTTTTGATGTCCAGTCTAATAATTTTTTGCCTAGCTGTAGGTACCAGATATTTTCTCCTATTTTTCTAAAAGTTGTATAGTTTTATGTTCTACATTTAAGTCCATGATCCATTTTGAGTTAATTTTTATGTAAGATACAAGGCTTAGGTCATTTGTTTTTTTGCCTATGGCTATCTATGTATGCTCTGACAACATTTGTTGAAAAGGCTTTTCTTCCTTATTGAACTGCTTTTGCACCTTTGTCAAAAATCAGTTGGGGATATATGTGTGGGTCTGTTTCTGGGTTCTCTGTTCTGTTCCATTGACCTATATATGTCTGTCTTACTCTAATACCACATAGCCTTATTACTATTGCTATAAAATAAGTCTTAAAATCTTAGGAAAAAAATTCTTCCACTTCATTCTTTTTCAAAATTGTTTTAACTATCCCTGTTCCTTTGTCTGTCTTTATAAATTTTAGAAGAAATTTGTCTATGTCTACCAAAAAACAAAAACAAAACCAAAACACCTTGCTGAGGTTTTGTTTGGAATTACATTAAGTGTATAGATCATTTTGGGGAGCATTGACATCTTCCTAAGGATACACAAAACTTAACTTTAGATTATATACCTTTGCATTGTTTGAATTGTTAAAAGGGCCATGGATTACATTCTTCGTTCTGTTAAAAACAGTGCATACTCTTTCCAACTTGGAAACACTTGATATAAGTACGTGAGAAGGTTTTGCTTATCATTTTTCAAATAGTTGGCATGGGTCTGCTTCCAGAAATTATAGATTAGGAAACCAGTTCCTTTAACATTCTCGTGTGTTATACCTAGGAATACATGGGAGTGAATAAGTTTATTATTTCACTTGGGTTAGTTAAACCTGTTGCGGCATTCCTTCAGTTTGTGCGGAGTAATCAGCTTTGAAGCATCACAGTATCCCTTGAGGTGTGCGGGAGACCAGCTTCCGCAGGTCCAGGGGTTCCTTCAGGTGGAGGCGGAGTTGGCGAGGAAAAAAGGAAAAACCGCGCGGAGACACAGGAGCGCTTTTTCAAGAGGAAGTGTCTCACTTTATTCTACAGCATGCCCCTTTTTATACCGGGCAGTTTAACCATTGTTCCATTAATATCAGGGTTTTACTTCCTCATAATTCTTATGCTCCAGGGTACAGCTATACCTTTTCTATGCTAAAGACTAACTTATCCCAACTGCGCCCAAATCCCTCCACCTACAATGACTGCGACCAAGGCCTGAGCCTTTACATAATCGCCTAAAGGATGGTTACCATGACCACCCAATATTTATTCTAAAAACTATTGTCTAAACAGGATCTTAAGATTTACAAAGAGTGTGTACTTTGACCTTTACTAAAAGACTAGTTGTGCGACTAAAATTACCTTTAGTGTATAAAATATAATTATTGTGATATGTCTATTAGAAGGGGTGTAAGGTCTTCGTCCTACTGGGGGGCATCCAAAGGGGGACTTAAATTCTTTAAGATATAAAGCAGTATCTGTTTCTCAGTCAGAGCTTCAGAATTTGTCACAATTGCAGTGTGTTTGGCCATGTCAGATACTGAGGTGCAGACATCTCCCGGCAGAGGTGGGCGTCATTGTCCCCACAGTCACACAGCAGAGATAGTTTTTGAGCCTGACCAGCTTGAGATTCTGGAAGAACCCGTCTTCTCTACATGTTGCTCTTCTGCCAACCTCCAAAGTAGCGTCTCTATCAAAACATACCAACAGGATTCTGTTGGTTTTTCGCTTTGCTGAGCTCTGATTCCTGAGGAATGGGTAATGAATAATCCCTGTAGAATTATTTCCTTGGAACTTTTCTCTTGATTTTGCCACACCAAGCCAATCACCAAACGGCAGATTCCTTCCAAGTGGCCCAAACTGTGGGTTCTGGGCCATGGGCGTGCGCTGCTTTGTTGGCTTCCACAAGTGAAACCAAGGGCCCAACTGAGGCGGCAAGTCAGACCTTCTCACCTGCCGTCTCACCAGTCTCCAATTCCTCTTGGAATGTGACATGATAAGAACAAATAAATTAATGCAGGCGTGTTAACTTAAGGCAAGCTACTGTGTTTCTCTCTCTGAGAAAGCCGCCTTCTGCCACCTCCACAGAAATAGGATATGTGTGAAGAATGGCCCGTCACCTCTGAGTTTTCTTAGTCACACCCTATCCCATTTATCTCACAGATTTGTCGTGACAATAAAAAAGGTGGTAGATCTGAAAAGACTCTTCAGAAGATAATTTTTTCTGTCATTTGACTGATAGTTATTGTATTAGACACTGTTCAGGGCACTGGGGCATAACAATGAAAAAGAAAAAGGTTCCCTTCTTTTTCCCTTCTTTTGAGGAGATGACATTCTTGGGACAGAGTGTGTGAGGCAGATAAACAAATAAACAAGATGATTTTAGGTAATGATAAAAAGACAAAACCGGGAATTGAGAGGAAGAGTGAATGGAGAAGCCACACTCTCTGGAGAGGAGGGGACTTTTGGGCCAATTGTAATGATGGAAGGACCCAGCCTTGCCACAAAAAGCCAGGTGAAAGGCTTTCCAGGCAAAGGGAAGAGTTACTGCAAAGGCTCTGGAACAGGAGTAAGCCCAGTATATTTGAGGAACAAAACGAAAGCCTGTGTGGGTAAAAAGCATTGAGCAAGGAGGAGCGTGGAATGAGAGGAAGCGAGAGAAGTAGGCAGGATCGGATCACAGAATGAGGTAAGGGTGTGAATTTTAAGGGAGGAGCTCACTGGCAGATGTGATGAAGCAGGGGAAGGACAGGACGACTAAAGACTCACGTTTTAAAAGCATCTCAATATTTTATGTGTAAGGTTTTTGCAGATTGTTGAATAATGATTAATACTAGAAAGACTGTGTTTCAAGGTGTAGTGACTTTCAGAAATTGCCAATGAAAGTAGCTATCTGGCATAATTTCCAAACATTCAATGTCCTGATAAGTACAGAACAAAAGAGAATGCAACTTTTTGGTTAATTTTAATGATCAAAAGGATACAGAAATAAAAACCCCATATTCCACTTCTATTGGATAACAAGCTAAGCAATGTGGACATGGAGGACAAATTATAAAAACAAACCATTTTACATGTTTCTGTGGTTTTTCATTTGATTAGATTTCTGACTTAAAGAAAACTGAGGTATGATTCATTAGCAAAAATAAAAATAGGCAAATAAGAATAGTGCCAAAGTAACAGATACGTCAAACTGGATGTCATATCAAAAAACATCATTGAGTAACCATTTGTCAGATTAAAGCAACAGAGAAAGTTACTTCTAAATCCTAGTCATTTTAGTGACATTTGTCAAATTCACCATAACTTTGTGACATCACTCTCATTTGAGAAGTACAGTAGTCCCCCCTGATCTGCTGGGGATATGTTCCAGGACCCCAAGTGGATGCCTGAAACCTCTGATGGTTCCGAACCCCATACATACATGTTTGTTGCTATACGTGCATACCTATGATAAAGTTTAATTGATAAATTAAGCACAGTAAGAGATTCACAACAGTAATAAAATAGAACAACTATGAGAATATACTGTAATAAAAGTTACGTGAATGTGGTCTCTTTCTCTCTCAAAATATCTTTTTGTACTGTACTCACCCTTCTTGTTATGATGCAAGATGATAAAATGCCTTATTGAGAACTTACACCTTTTCACTTAACGTAAGCACTTTTGGGCATCTTTTGGACATAGCCAAGTTGCCAGCGTCACTACCCTATGCTTGGGGCTACTGAGTAAAATAAGGGCGACTTGAACACAAGCACTGCGGTGTCTGGACAGTTGATCTGAGAACCGAGATAGCTTCTAAGTGACTAGCGGGCAGGGAGCTCCTAGAGTGTGGAGACGCTGGGCAGAGGAATGACTCACATCCTGGGTAGTGTGGAGCGGGACAGTGAGAGCTTTCATCACACTGCGGAGAATGACCCAACATTTGAAACTTAGGAATTGTTTATTATGGAATTTTCTAGCGAAACCACAGACAAGTAGGGGACTACTGTAGTAAAATTTATGTCACAAGGGAAAGGAGGGATAGAGGAAGTCAGTTTATTCCAGTAAATTGCCTCTCCAGTTCTTAAAAACATGTCCATCAGCACAAAATTAGGACATTATAAATCTTAAACCAAAAGACTTGCTTTAGGTTATGAAGCAAATTAAAATAGAAAATAGAAGAAAGTGGAACCAATGGGGTTGAAAAAGCCTCTTGCTGAAAATCAGTAAATGATGCACATTTGTTTAGTTGTTTATCTTCAGCCATCACCACCCGTTCCCTTCTCTCCCCAAATGTTCCACGCTTGGAGAGGAACCCAATTCTATTTCAGCCTTCTTAGGGTAAGAGCAATCACATTCTTTTCTATTTTAAACATTTATCTTTTCTTCTTTCAGATCCTATCTAAGGCAGCAGAAGACCAGATCCAAAGGAGGAAAGGAACAGACCCCAGTATTGGACCATCTTTTATCTATCATTCAGTTACCCCCAAATAAAGATACTACTTTCCTTTCAAATTCTTGGGCAGCCCTTGTCGTGTTACCTCATATTAGGTGAGAAAATACACTGTTTTATTTTGAAAGAGGTATTAGCGTGCTGATTCAAACCTTTACTCGCCATTCCTTGCTCTTCCATGAAAAAGCCATTGAATGCCAGTTTGGACTTGTCCCTTTTTCTCCCCACTTCTTGGACAGACCTCTTGAGAAGGAGATGGTGCTACCACTGGTCACGTGCTTCATAGAGTCACTCTTTACGACTGTTGACAGAGGGAGCTTTGGAAAAGGTCAGTCACAATTCTCATTTGTTCTCTAGTCTTCTTTTCTGGCACAGCGACAGTAATTGTGAACCATAGAATACCAGAGAATAGTTCTAGCATTGTGTTCTGGTGTACACCCCTATGTGATAAATACGGAAAAAAGAGGGTAAGAGGGTTGGTTGTTCCTCATAATGTGGTGACCCGGTCAGGGCGGCTTCAACATAAGCTGAATCTGAAAGTAAAGCATCAAAAGGATGCCGTGGTCACAGAAATGAGGCCCCCTCACTCTGGAGCCCCAGCTTGTGTCTGGTTCCCTGGCTCCCACGGCTAGTCTCCCCCTGGTATGAGTAAGACACGCTTTTCCAAACCTCCGGCTGCCATTGCACATGGGTTCCTTCTTTCTGGAGTTCTTTCTAGGTCTTTGTCATTTGGTGATCTCTTACCTTTCCTTTTAAAACTCATCTCAAGCACAGCGCCTCTCGGAAGGCCTTCATGACTCTCCCAGGCAGAATTAGGCTGCCTTGCCCAAAACACTATTTCTTGTTGTATACTTGTATGATTTCCCCCCCCACGAGCCTGAGAATGAGAATTTAAAAGCAGGTATTTTGTTTTATTGTAGCACAGCATTATTTTCCCAACATGTGTATAGAAGCCATTCACTCATTTAAATATTAATGTGCTAGATTCTGTGTAGCCACATGTGACCACTGACTACTATGCTGGACTGTGGCTGCATATTGGCTCAAGTATAGAACGTTGCTACCATTACAGGAGGTTCTCAAGTCTAGAGCAGAGGGTTTGATAAAACTTTTAAGTAAAGGACTAGTTAGTAAATATTTTAGGTTTTATGAGCCACATTCAGTCTTTGTGGTATATTATTTTTGTTTAGTTTTTGTTTTAAACCACCCTTTCTTTAATAATGTTAAATGTTTTTAGGTTATCGGCCATATATATAAGAATAGACAACCTACAAGATCTGACTTACAGCCCATAGTTTGCCAACAACTGGTCTACGGTTAAAGGAATATATAGCTAATATTAATTGAGTGGATTATGGGTAGTAGCCATTGGATATGTGACTCTTTATAAATTGGAGAGAAAATCAACATGAGTTTTATACAAAAATAATTTATTAGGTTTTGAAAACCTCAAGTCTGCTTTCCTCAAAAGTTCTACTTTTGATAATGCCAGTCAGTGGAACCATTGAACTTCTTCCTTACTTTCAATTATGGAACATACATTTTTATTCTCTAATTCTGAATGTATTTTTCTCTTAAGAAAGTTAAAATATAAGACTTGGAACCTTCTCTTTTTAATTCTTTTCTATTATATTCTGACATTTGACAGGTAATTCTTTAAAAGGCTCAACTTTAAGATGTTTGCATAAATAGCAAGTGTTAGATAAGTGAGATGTCTGATAGTTTTGTGTCAAAGAAATAAGTAATGTGGTTTCTTCTCTTTTCTGCCCTTAGGAAACTTATTTGTTCTTTGTCAAGCTATAAATACTCTGCTAAGTTTGGAAGAATCTTCTGAACTACTTCAGCTGGTCCCTGTGGAACGTGTGAAGAATTTAGTACTGTGAGTAAGCATACCTTCCATTTAACTTAATAGTGAATAAAATACAAAAGCTTCAGTTTCTGTGAAGTCTTGGACGTAATAAAAGTCGTGTTTTGATCTATTTTCTACCTGAACTGTTGCTCGCATAGGAGATTTATCATTAATTTAAATCCTCCAATTAAAACAAGTACATTTTTGGACACAGTCTTTAAATATAGATTCATCTTTGTAAAGGGGTGTTTCACTGTGTGTGTAAACTAGTGTTGTAGAACGTAAAAGGTAAATAACGCTGACTACTCCCACCCGTAACACAGCACAGTGTTGACCTTCCAAATCCCCAGGGAGACATGAAAGCCAGCACTGGGAGGGGGGTGCTGGCTGCAGCAGCAAAGCACTATTTTGGCTGAGCAGAGCGAGGAATGGCTCGTGGAAGAGGACATGAAGGTGGGGATGGCAGGCAGTGGATGACCTGTGGCCGTTATAGGGCCTTGGCTTTTACTCCAAGTGAAAGGGGACATGGGAGATTTGGGGCAGGGAAGTGACTTAAGCCTAAATAGGATCACCCTGGCTGCTGTGTTGAGAAGAGACTGAAGCAGAATAAGGGAGACCAGTTAGCATTTCTTTGCTTTAACCATTTACCACCCCCATGTCAAATAGCGCCACTCCTCACCCGCCTTTCCCTCCCCCTCCACCCGTGCACCAGTCTCTCAGTCTAGCCCCCTTTCCCTGATTTACTTTCCTCCACCACACTCATCACTGTCATACTGATTATATATTAGTTTATCTACTTACTGGCCACCTTCTCCTAGAATACAAGCTTCAGGAGAGTAGGAACTTTGTCTTTTGTTTATTGCTATATCCAGTGTCTAAAAAAGTCATTGGCACATAATAGACACTCAGTAAGTATTTGTCGAAGGAGGCTGGCACATAGAGTTTAAACAACTTGCCCAGGGTTACACTGCTCATGGATGACGAGGCTGCCCTACGCCAGAACCCAGATCCTCCTCTGTATGGCTTCCCTCATTAGCTCAGTGCCTGGCACATGGAAGACACTCAGTAAATATTATATCTCCCCCCTCATGTCATTTGTCATTTATAACTATATGGATTGAAGAGACAGCATTGGATTTTAGTCAAAGTAGCATATTCTCATCCTGCCTCTGCCTCCAGCTAGCTGTGTGTTCTTGAGCATGTCACTCACTGTTGCTAGGCCTCAGATTCTTCATACTGTGGAGTGTATGGTCCAGTTTGGATCTAATAAACATCTTGTTACAGAGCGTTGCCTCTGGAGCCATCTGTGTTGCTGTTGGCTGATCTCTATTATCAGAGATTATCCTTATGTGGCTGCAAAGGGCCGCTTTCTGAGGAAGCGTTAATGGAATTATTTCCCAAGTTACAAGCAAACATTTCAACGGGCATATCCAAGGTAAGACGGTTGTGTGGTGTGTTCTCCATCTCTCATCCATTGTTTCTATATGTACTGCCAGTGGTTGTCAGAGCTCCTTATCAGAAAATGCTCCTGTGGGTGATTTCTGTTTAAAGCAGTGACTCCTAAACACTGACCTCCAAACTGATTGCAGCCGGTCTCATTGAGGAGTTTAATAAAAATATAAATTCTGAGCCCCTACACCCCCAAATTCTGATTCCGTATGAGTAGGGTGGGACTGAAAAGCCTGCATGGTTTTTAAAGCCATCTGGGTGATTCTGCTGCTCATCAGGTGTACAGAAATACATGAATACGTTATTTAGAAATAAAAATAATTTCAATGGAATTGTAGGCTTAATCAGATTCTTTGCACTTATTTACAGAGATGCTTATAGTGTCACAGTTCCAAGAAACAACATGGTTTTATGGGCAACCTTACCTTCTCAGTCTAGTCTGGTCATTAAGGGTTCCAGGTACCATTTGAATGAGGTGTTGGTGTTGAATATGAAATAAGAGATAGAGTAAGCATGTGTTACTCTGAGAAGTAGTACAGTTTTCATAATTTTATAAGACTTAGATCTCACTATTAATCATTTTCTAATTATGTTTAAACCTTGGGATTTGGAACATGCCTTTTACTTTCTCTAGATTCGGCTTTTGACAATAAGGATTCTAAACCACTTTGAGGTTCGACTTCCGGAACTAATGGAGGTATTTTAACTATTCAATTTGGATAACTTTTAAAAAATGTAATGTCATATATGTTTTATTTTCAAAATGATAATTTTGCAGAAAATTCAAACACTGTGTAAATATCTGTCATAAAAATTGAAAATTTTTTTTGTTATTCTTACACCTGCCCCCCAACAAGGCCACCACTGAAAATCCACAGATAATTGGTGAACATTCTTTCAGACTTTCATATGCACACATGTAATTTAAACAAATGGTGTCATGAAGGTTTTTCCATATCAGTACCTCCAGTTCTACCTTATTTTTTTTGAAGTTTGAATAGCAGTCCACTGATTAAAATATCAAGACAAACAAAGAAACAAAAACTCATAGACACAGACAATAGTTTAGTGGTTACTAGAGGGTAGGGGAGAAGGGGATGGTAGAACAGGGTAAAGGGGTTCAAATATATGGTGATGGAAGGAGAACTGACTCTGGGTAGTGAGCATACAATGTAATATATAGATGATGTATTATTGAAATGTACATTTGAAACCTTTGTAATTTACTAACTATTGTCACTCCAATAAATTTAGTTTTAAAAATATATCTTATTTAACCAATTCCCTGTTGATGGATACTTACATGGGTTGGCTACAGTTTTTCAGGATTTACAGTAATATTGCAGTGAACAGCCTTACACAGACATCTTTATATAGGGAAATATTTCTTAATGCAATTTATTACTTGAGGTAGAAATTACTTTTACTAGAGGTAGAATTGTATAGTGAAAATACATGTACATACATACACATTTCCTTTATTTCAACAGATGTCGCCAATCAATTTGAGTCATTTCTAGATACTAAACCTAAATTATCTGCCGGAAAGTAAATGGAGGAGGAAAAGTGAATCATTTACCCCCAAAAATGTGCTGTTTATTTAACCTAAAGCATTAGCATATTCCAGTTTTTATGTTTTTGACCTTTGGTCACGTTCATTTAGTGCTTTTTTGGAAATGAAAACACTGACATGCCTCCTTGGTTTTCTCGGGTTGTTCAGGATGACGGGCTCGCAGAGCGTCCGTCTGCCTTTGCTATATTGCGCCAGGCAGAACTTGTTCCGGCAACTGTGAATGATTACAGAGAAAAGCTCCTTCACCTGAGGAAACTAAGGCATGATGTGGTGCAGACTGCAGTCCCCGAGGGGCCGCTACAGGAGGTATCAAACACTGTCCACTTGTTTTTACTTTAGTTGATGCTTTAAGGTCTGTTTGGCTGGCTTTTGGAAAGAGAAGCACGCCGAGTGGTTGCCCCCAAAAAAAGAATTTTTAAAACTACCTAAATCCTTAGTTCTCTTCAATGCTTTGAGTTAAATAGCTCTGCCAGATGTTTCAACAGTGGAAATAATTTACTCTCCACCTTTGCCTGAATATGTGTGTAGTATGTGAAGGGTGATAGCAAGTGGCAACAGGAGGACTCAACATCAAGTTCAAAGCCTGATGTCTTCTGCAGTTTGTTCATTGCCGCAGGACGTCAGCCCTTTACCTTTTGTTTCAGGGGTTTTCTGTCTGTGACCCTTGAAGATACATCACGGATCACTTTGGGAGGAAGGCCACGTGGAGGCATTCCCATTGAGTCAGAGCAGCTCTGTTCTTACCCCGCTTTATGTATTGGTGTCCTCTGTTATGTTTCATTTGGAAAAGTGGCTCTGCTGCTAAGATAGTTACAACAGCCCACCCCCAAATAATAACACAACTACCATTCTACACAATGCCTCCCTAGCCCATGGGGACGCTAGTAACAACTGTTAGAGCTAAGGTCCCTTTCGCTCTAAAAAGGACCTTAATAATCACATAGAAAAGACCTGTGTTGTGCCTCATGTAGAAACCTGCCCTTCTGCAGATGTTTATTCTTCAGATGGTCTACTCTGGCTTTTGTCGGATTCGAAATTACATAATGTGTGGCCCCTCAAAACCATAACGATTAGTTCTTATTTGACAGAAGCAGAATAAACAAATCCCTTTCAGGAAACTTTAGACCCTCTGAACGGAGCTCCTTTAACGTGTAGTTTACAGAGCTCAGGCATCTGCTTGCGAAGCCACAGCTGCCATTCACAGCAGACTTGCTTGGGGTCTTTGGCATCTGTGCTTTACTGATTACTGTTCAAGTTTTGTCTTCTAAGGTGATGGCAGCGTTTTTAGGAGGGAGCTTAATCATGAGTCATATCTGTTTACCTAAACATATCCTTTGAGCGTGAACATCTGGAGTGAGTTTGAATACTGTGTTGGCTTTAGTGATTCTTCTGTGTTAAATAGCAGTTGACATTTTGGAGAGAGTTGGAAAATTATTAGTCACTAAATTTTGGTTTGGTACCTACAAATTTTTTCTTGTAGTACAAGCTTCTTTCCAAACCTTAGATTGTCTGAGGTGGGCTATGCACATTTCAGTGCTGCTCATTACCCATGTACTAAACTCATCTGTAATTGCAGGTGCCGCTTCGTTATTTATTAGGCATGTTATATGTGAACTTCAGTGCTCTCTGGGAGCCGGTTATTGAGCTCATAAGGTAAGCGTGGGTACATGGATGAAGCTATTACGTTGTAACTACTGCAGAATGATGGACTTAGTATTCTCCTCCTAGGTGTGACGTAAATGATAGGTATTTGCAGTATTTGTAGCTACCTTAAATCCTTCTGGGGACAATGTGAAGGAAAAGTAAACATTAATTCTTCTCTCTGATGCCAAGTTTTTCAACAGTTCAAATATTGTATGTGTGTTTTTTTGTACATTGAAATAACTTGGGAAGACCTTCCCTTTTTGCTTTATATGATACACCTGTATTGTTGAATTTTTTTTAGTAACAAAGTATTGTATAATAATTGGGTACTTTTATATATATATAGCGTCATTGAGCCAAACTTTAATTTTAAAATGAGGACTTTAAAACCCTTGCAGTCTATTATCCAAAGTCCCTTTAGCTCTAAAAAGGACTTTAATAATCACATAGAAAATATCTGTGTTGTGCCTCATATGTAGAAACCTGTCCTTTTGCAGATATTTGTTCTTCAGATGGTCTACTCTGGCTTTTGTTGGATTCAAAATTACATAATGTGTGGCCCCTCAAAACCCTAATGATTAGTTCTTGTTTGACAGAAGCAGAATATACAAATCCCTTTCCAATTTGGAACCAGTTTGCCATTTAATTGCCTTTCAAAGCCATCAAACCAGTATGCTGAAATCAAGGCCTTCTAACATCAACTTCGTGATTTTGTTCATTGCGCTTAAGGAAGAATCTGACGTGTGTTACAGTAGCCCAATATTCAAATTGTTAGCTCTTCAGTGACTGAGTACCTTTAATGCTCCTCCGGAGCTGGCTTCCTGTTGGGCACCTCTTTCTATGTAAAAATTGGTTAATTTTTACGTAGAGTCAACAGCATATGTGGAGCATGTCTTATGTAAAGTTTATGCCTATTCTTAGAAAATTAATGACAGAAAGAACATAAACGTTTTTGAGAATACTGTTGCTAAGATCAGATTATATGAACACTTATATGATTGATCTAATTTCTCTTCTTTAAGTCCTGAAAGGTGTGTTTCACGCAGTTGGTAAATATTTATTTTGCCTTTGTGTTAAGTGTATTTGAATTTGGCGGAGGAAAAAACGAACATTTTGAAGTTAGCTTTGAACAAACTGAGTTTTCTTTCTAAGCAGAGGCCTCTGCTTCCCTTAGTGGACCATCCCTTCTACCCCATGCCCCATTCCCATTATTGGGCCTTTAAAAATACTCTTCTTATAGGGATCAACTTAGGTTTTTAAAAATACACTTAGTACTTTATGGCTATAAAAACAATTTGTGCTTGGTGCAGGCATTTTGAAAAATACAGAAGAGTACAAAAGTTGTTTATAACCCCACATTCAGGGATAACTTAATTAACATTTTAGTTCTATCCTTTCACTTTTTTTTTTTCTGTGAAATACCTCAAACTAAGGATCCTATCTATTTTTATTTGTGATCTCTTAGTTCTCACGCACATGAAATGGAAAATAAGAAGTTTTGGAAAGTCTACTATGAACATCTAGAAAAAGCAGCTACACATGCTGGTAGGTAAAGGGTGTGAAGGGGGGCTGGGAAGAAAAGTGGTTAACTGTTTAATTTTTGCTGCTTAATTACACATGAAATTGGGAAACAGAAATGAGAAATGTGCTATCCCTGATAACTTTTGGATAATGGTTTATAGTTCCCTTATATCACTAGAGAAAGAAATGCCCTTACTTGCAGAAACACATAGGACACATGGTAACATTTCTCTAGTGGTTATGATGACTGTTTTCTCTTTCAGAGAAAGAACTGCAAAATGACATAAGAAATGAGGAGAAGTCCATGGGAGATGAAAGTTGGGAGCAGACTCAGGAAGGAGATGTTGGAGCCCTTTTTTTTGAGCAGTTAACCTTGAAAACCAACTGTCAGGAAAGACTGGACCACACCAATTTTCGATTTTTGCTCTGGCGAGCTCTCGCAAAATTCCCGGAAAGGGTAGAGCCACGGTCCAGGGAGCTTTCCCCACTTTTCTTGAGGTTTATCCAGTAAGTATTCTCTTCTAGTACTATGTTCCTGGTAGGGTATGAGAAAGAGGAGGTACAAAGTGTGAAGCGTCCAAGTTGGCTGAGTTCTTTTTGCTTCTGTCATGTTTTTGAATGATTGGCGCATCTATAAAGCACTGGGTCAGTCCGCTAACAACTAGACTAGTTTGGTTCACCACTTCACTTTACATGAATTTAACCAGCCCACAAATGGCGTTAATAAAAAATTCCAGGTTACAAAATAAGAAAGGCCATACTGAGTTAGCTCAATGTACAAAGACCTTGCTATTTCTTGCCCTGTTGTTCATTGTTACGTTGTCTGCCTGGGTCTTGAAAGTATTTTCCAGTAACTCCACCCCAGCCACTCTTGTTTTGAATCTCTTGAATGTTTCCCATGATGCTGAGGAATGTGCTCTCAAAAAACCACAGAAACTTTCTGGAGCATTGTTCTAATTTTCACTAGATATGCTGTGTGAGAGATTGCTTTTAAGACTCTAAAGGTGTAAAAGATGTGGTGAATAGAACAGTATAATTAATGAATAAATGTGGATTAACAATACTGTTTCATTACATGGGAAAATGCTGTAGCGTTAGGCTAAGCAGGCTAGGAACCACCACATACCAGTCTTGTTCATGGAACAGCAAGGAGGTCTGAGTGGCTACAGCGGTAATGGAAGAAAATAGTTGGAGATGAGGGCAGAAAGTTCACAGGAGACCAAGTTGTGTAGGGCCTTTAAGTGACAGAAGGTCTTTGGTTTTTACTGTTGGTGAACTGGGAAGCCATTGGAAGGCTTAAAGATAGGACGACATGACTTAAGTTTTCTCAAGGAGTTTTCCAGCTGCGATGCTGAGAATAGACGATAGGATGGCAGTGGTGAGAGCAGGCAGAGGGACGAGAGAGGAGAGGCTTAGGAGGAGATTGCAGAGCTCTGGGCAGGAAATGCTGGTGAGCTTGACCAAGGTTGTGGTAGTGCAGATAATGAGAGGTATTTGAATTCTGGATATTTTATGAAGGATTTCAATTCAATAAAATACATTTTTGAAGAATTGCAACCATATTAGCCTGCTGGACTTGCCAACAGGTCAGATGTGGCATGGCGGGAGTGAGGAGGTGCAGGAAGGAGAAAGGGGAGGCAGCAAGGATGGCCCTAAGGGTTTGACCTGAGTAACTGGAAGAAGAGAGTTACTGTTTACTGAGATGGGGAGAAATGCAGAAGGATGCAGATTTGTGGGGAAGATCAAGGATTCATTTTTAGACATGTGAAGTTTGGGAAACAAAATAGACGTTTAAGTAGAGACGTCAAGTAGGCACTTGAATGTGGAGCTTTAAGTTCCAGAGAAAGGTTTGGTGTAAAAATAATGCATTTGAGACTCATGAGTATATAGATGGTAGATGGTCTTTTAAATTATGGGACAGGGAATTACTGGGTTGTCGGAAAAGTCATAATTTATTTTTTTCTGTGTTTTTCATTGCAAAAATATGTCATGACTTTTCCGACAACCCAATAAATCACACCTGGGAGTGTAAATGTAAAGAAAGAAGATTACCAAGGACTGACAGCAATATTTAGAGGTTGGGAGATAAGGAACCAGCAAAGGAGGCCAGGAAAGAAGGATAGAAGAAGCAATGCTACTTAGTATTGCTTGAAGAAAGGACTTCAAGGAGGGAGTTGTTGAATTGTATCAAACGTGCCTGAAACAGTCAGATGAAGAATAAGAATGACCATTGGCTTTGGAAGTGACCTTCACGTGAGTTGTTTTGGTTAATTTGGTAAGGATGAAAGCCTGATTTAAATGGGTTGAAGAGATAATGGAGAAGAAAAATGGCAATAACAAGTATGAACAGTTCTTGGGAGATGTGGAATCCAAGAGGGAGCTATTGTCGGGGTTGCTATTTAACATTTAAGCAGCAGGTGTATATTTAGTACTGGTGTGAATGCTTCAGAAGGGAGAGAAAAATTTGTAATGTAAGAGGGAATATAATTGCTAGAGCCATGTCTTTGCGTACATAGTTACGAGGAGATAGGATCCCATGCATACGTGAAAAGGTTTGTGTGAATAATTCATTCTGGGAAAGGTTACAAGCAAAGATGCAGGCAGGTCAGTAGATGGTATGGCGGAAGAGTAATGATTTTCTCTTTTTGGCATAACGCTTTTGTCTTTATTTATAGAATGAGAACAGTGATACTTAGCTTCCTTGCCTTGTTTTGAAGATCAAGTAAGATAATGTCTGTCAGTTGTTTTGTGCATTGCAAGTACCCATGCATATGCAAGCTGGTATAATGGTGTTAGCAGGATATGAATTTCCTAACGTTAATTTTCTAAGTTTTTCCCTCAAGGAAGAAATCGATGACCCCTTAACCTAAGGATAAAGACCTTCCTCTAATAGTACCAGATACTGTGAGGGTGGAGATAGAGAGGAGCCTGGAACAGGAAGGGGGTCTCTGGGTTTTAAGAAGATACACAATTATTAAAAATGTTTAAGACTAGTTGACACTGATTACCTGTAATTAATGCTTTTATAGATGACCCAAACTAATGGAAAACCTCAATGTCACCTTTAATTCTGGCTTTGAAATACATTATGGGCTTTTAATTTTAATTTTTGGCTAGAAATTTATATTTCTAAGTATGTTTAAAGTAACTTAATATTAGAAGTAATTTGTGAATCCCTTGTAAACATTCTCTGAGAAGAATCAAGTCAGAAGCAGAAATGAATGGCTAACAATGGCAAAAACATCCCAGTAATAGGTGACAGTGACACTTAGTGAATGCGTAGACACTTGGAAGTGCTGTGTGTGAATTATTTAATAAATGAGTGAGCGAGCATGCTGTGCGTAAAGGTTAAAAGTATGTCGTGGTTAATTGAAGGTTGAGAGTATAATATGAATGTTATTAAATTGATGATGGTACTGTTTGTAAATGACAGAGCTACTTTGCTGATTTCATTTATTCATCCATTTTTTAAATGTATTAAGTGCCAGATCCTGCCCTGTGAGAGCACAAAGCTGAATTTGGCAGTGCCTCAGCCCTCCAGGTGTACTTTCGTGTATTAACCTGGAGTTTCTTCCAGGTGTGTTGGTAGCGTGCTATCCTAAACATGCTATTTTATCAGTATATTTTTCAGTGAGGAGTTTAATGTCTGATCAATTTCCTTACATCTGTAGCCCAGTGCCATGCATAAAACAGACAACAAAATAATAATTGTTGGATGAATGAGTTAAAGCGACACAAAACGAATGCAGTGAATGACAGTGACAGCCTTCAAGATAATGTTAGTTACCTGTAACAAGGGACCAAAATTAAAGGGATGGAATTCAGAAAGAACAAATGAGGATACCACCTGCAAATGCTTAGTTTAGAGGAGACAAACATAATAAGGCTTACTGGCTATTGCTTGGGCATTCAGTTTCTGTCTGTGTTATGTTGTGACTGCCCCCAGAAGCAATGGACGTGCTAGTTCCGTCTGTCTTATCAGACCATATGTGGAGGACTGAATTTTGTTACAGCAGCATATTTTTGAAAGGACAATGAATGTATCTGGTGGAACATGACCAACATGGTTTTTTGGGTTTTTTTTTTTCAATGTTAGGCCATGTGATTTATTTGGTAGTTTTGTGAACAACATGCTCTTAATGTTACACTTTCATTATTTCATATAATGCACCCCAACACCTGCCTCCGCCAGTTGTGTTTCCAGAGACAGGGAGGCTGATTTCAGTTCAGTCCAAAGCAGACCTTTCAAATATTTCCAACAATGGGAGGATGGAATGGTCTGTCTTCTCCACTTAGCGACTGACTTGTCCAGGAGGGGACTTCAGAGGGGCTGACTACAGGACCAGACGCTGTGGAAGTGACTTGCCAAGGCGCCTTTGATGTCTCGAACATGTGGTTCTGTGAACTGTGGACGTAAGCCTCACCAACAGAATTAGGACACCTCAGCTTCACCTGTCGTCTGTCACTCTTTCCACTGCAGCAACGAGTATTACCCGGCAGATCTGCAGGTTGCTCCAAGCCAGGACCTGCGAAGAAAAGGCAGAGGGGTGGCAGCAGAGGACAGAGAAGAGGAACCTGCTGCTGGAGACGATGACGAGGCGGAGGAGGAGGGGGTGCCCCAAGATGAACCCTCCCCTAAGAAAAGGACGAGAAGAGCTGCCGCAAAGTAAGTTCAGCCTTGCCAGCAGATCTCAGATCCACGGTTTTAGGAAGAATGGGAAGGAGCCTGTTTATGGCCCTAATGGGAAATGGCCCTCGATGGGATGAACTGCTCACCCAATTATTTACATAAGTGCTGTACCCTCCGGGAGTTTTCTTTTATAGCCCAAAGAAAACTCAATTTTCTAAGTTTTTAGGTTTTCACCACAGAGTGTTGGACTTGGCCTTATCATAGCTCCTGTTTACGCATGCTGCGGCCCAGAGCGATGACATAACCCGTTGACCTTTGTCGTCGCTTTTCATGGCCCGTGGTATTACGTTTGTGTGCTAGGCGAACACGTAATGGAACATCTTTGCTCTTATAAATAAGCGTGTCAGCACTTTTACTTTGCCTTTTGACTTATCTCCAGGTTACTTTTTTTTTTTCATGCTGTTATATTTAAATAAATATATTTCCTACTTTCTGGGTAATTCATTTACCTAAATTGTTAGAAGCCTTAGAAAAAGAAGTGATCATGCTTTTAGAAGTTACTCCAGCTTACCCGTCTGAATTGGGGTGTCAGATCTACTGGATCTGGTGCTGCTGGGTTACTGTAACGCCTGGGATCTCAGATAGGCCCCTTTGTTGAGTTTTTCCCACGAGCCATCTATTTGTTCATCCATTCAGCCGCTGTATTGAGTGCCTTTTGCTAAGTGCTGGGCTACAAAGATGGGTGGTACCTAGTGTCTGCAATGCAGGAAGCACGGTCTAATGTGAAATATTTTTATACAGGAAATACTTTTAAAGGAGTTATGGGAGCACAGTAAAAAAAAAATAAATAAATAAAAATGACCTAATTCTACCAGAAAGAGAAGGCTTTTAGTAGGTAGAAGGCACCTTTGAAGCCAGCAGCTCGGGCAGGGAATGACTTGCCAGCCATTGGGAATAGTGTACAAAGCACAAGGGCAAGAAAGATCATGGCCACACTTCATGCAGACTCGTTCCTTTTCTGCTTCCACCTTCTCCTTCTCGCAACTCTAACTGCTTCCTCCGAGACAAAGATTGCTGTTTTCTTCTTCATATCCTTCAGCATACTAGCTCGCGAGAGATTAGTCCTCGTGTTTGACTGTTGAATAAATAACCTATTTTTCCAGTCATGCCTCTTCCTTTCTCACCCCTGAACTTTGTGCTGTGCCCATCCCTCTTTCTGCGGTGCCCTTGCCTCATTTCTGCCAACTGAAATTCTGTTCCCACTTCAAGGCACTATTCCCGCGCTGCTTCCTCACTGAGGCTTTCCTGTCTTTTAAAATGCAAGTCATCTTACTCAAAACTTTCATAACAGCCACCTAGACCTCTATCATGGTGCTACTCCTTGCCTTGATGGTAATTTTTTATAGATCTTCCATGAAAATCAGGAACTCTTATCCTTAAAGCTCCATGTCTGAAATAATTCTTCTGTCCCCTGTAGCCTAACCTAGACTATTGCTAACGTGCACATGATGGAAAATGGGAGTAAATTAAAAAGCACGTCCTTGGTGCCATCTCAGTGTAGTCATAGTCCAAGTTTATGATCCTTCATGGAACGTGCTTCTCACTGGCAAGGATTAATGAGAATGTGTAAATTGGCTGCTGTTCTCTTTGGCTCTTTAAGGCTATGTGGCACATAAGAAATGCTTAATAAACATTGGGGGAAGGAGTGGATATTGAAATAGAAACTTTTAAAAATTTGTTTATTAAAGTGTAAGGGCTCAGTGATAAGTAATTACAAGGACACTGCATCCGCCAGGGCTCTTTAGAGAAACAGAACCGATAGAATGGAGGGGTGTGTGTGTGTGTGTGTGTGTGTGTGTGTGTGTGTGTGTGTGTGTGTGTGTGTATTTTTTTACGTGTTAAGAGATTAGTTTTAAGGATTTGCAGGGCAGGACAGCAGGCTGAAACCTCAGTTTTTGTTCTTAAGGCCTTCAGCTGATTGGAGGAGGCCCATCCACATTGTTGAATATTAAATAATCTCTTATTTAAAGTCCACTTATTATAGATGTTAACAACACCTATAAAATATTTTCATCACAACACCCAGATTAGTGTTTTAGTACATAGGTGATTACTCGAACTCAGCCAAGTTGACACATAAGACTAACCATCACAGACATTTAAGCTAAACATAAGTAGTAATGCTACCCTTCCCCTATTTCTCTGTAACATCTGAAGAGGGCATAATTTCCAACTTATTTTCTCTATATTAACTAGGAGGACTTTCACAGTTTTGCTTTCTTTTGCCCAAGAGCAGAGAAATGCATTGTTTGCTAAATTCTTAGGAGCAAAGGCCCCACAAGTTACATTCTTTCATTTAATCCTCACAAGAGGTCTTGTCCTTGTCAAGATGAGGAAGCTGAGCATCTGAGACATTAATTAACTTTCTCCAAAGTCACACGGCTCAGAATGACAGGACCTTCCTTGCCTCCTGGTGTCAACCTTTCTTCACTTCTCCCTGCATATATTCTTGAAATAGGCAAGTGAAATCTCTCCAAATCTTAACATTTTAGTCATTAACGTTCCTTTAAGTTCTAACATGTCTTACAAATTATACGCACAGAGAAAACCGTTTTCTCAAGTATTTCTAAAACCTTCAAGTATGGAGTAGGAAGTTGAGTGAGTAAAAGCAGTAGGCGCTCTCTGGGTCTGCTTTAGTACATGATGTAATTTGCCCTGAAGCAGTCCCCTCTCCAACTTCAACTTTCAACCACAGAATTGCTCTTTCTTCCTCCTTCCTGGTAAGCAAGAGCCATGGTTACCTAAACTTGGACCCCTGGGGCCTGACGTCGGTATTTGTTATATGAAAGTGAGGAAGAATATGTTTTACCACTTTCCTGTTTGCTGCGAAGAAACTAGACAATGTATTACTGTTTTGATTACTTTCTACTTTTGGCTTCATTTAAACCATTCTAAGCACATTCTGAATGATTTTCTGGGTTGGGAACCTAGATTTCAGGGGAAGGCTTGTCTGAGATTTGGAATTTCTGGAGAATAATTTCCTAAATGCAAGTAATTAATAATTATTTGTATAATTAACAGTGAAACTATAGTCAAAGTTTTTAGAATAATTGTCAGAGACTGAAATTGATGGGCACTATTATCTTATGAAAATAATCTCTGTTCTGTAATTCTGTGGTAGTCTCTTTCTTTTTAAATTTTTTTAGGCAGTTAATTGCTCATCTACAAGTTTTCTCTAAATTTTCGAATCCACGGGCCTTATATCTGGAATCCAAACTATATGAGCTGTATCTTCAGGTAAGTACAATAAATTCTCGCCACTGCAATTCTTTGTGAACTGTTCTTTACCATTTTCTTTGCCAAAATATTTTTTAGGTTTTTGATGATTGTTGAATAGAGCCCATGTCTACATTTTAGGTATATACAGAGGGTGCTAAAAAAAATGTATACACGTTTTAAGAAAGGAAAAACTATTGAAATTGTAATAGTGTGTACCAATACCAAAAGATGAATACGAGTCACGTTTGACTTCTGCAGTAATAAGAGGTGCTCAAAGTGGCTACCATCAGCATCCAGACACATCTGATTATGGTGAACGACTGCTTG
>NW_017731518.1:2953901-2955763 GCF_001890085.2 Hipposideros armiger | reverse complement strand
CTAAGGTATTATCTGTCTTCATTGTGCTCACGTTTGTACTGCCAAGGCAATAGCGTGACTCAGGACAGTGACTGGACCAGTCATTCTTCATTGCCGCCCACCTGGAGTTTAAAAAACAAAAAAGCTGCTTTCACTTAATGTCCTCAGGGAATCTTGACCCTTGCATCCTTGTGTTTTTATCATTCTATTTGACAAAGTGGAAGGTAAGCACAAAGCACTTCTGCGTACTGGTTGTCTTAAGGAATGGCATTTTTTCCAAACAACTGATGCACATTACGGAATCATGCATGGGGAAAGATTTGTTCAAAGTGCAAAACAGACGGATCTTAATGTAACAGAGTTCATGCAGTTCATTATTACAGTTTTAGATTCCACGTTGCAACTTGCCTTTAAGAAACTACCACTTGTTGAGGTTTGGTGTAGTACAAAGTGGAATATCCACAAATATCTGAAAAGAATGATCTGAAAGTTTTCAAAATATTTTTACCTCCTCCAGCTATAAATCTGTGGGAGGCTGGATTTTCTTCCACCAGAATATATTTCAGCAGAGTGAATGCAGAAGCAGAAGATAGGAGAAGCTAGTTTATCTTCTAATAAGCCAGTTAATAACGAAATTTGAAAGGGAAAAAAAAAAAGTAAAACAATGCTTCTAGTCTCACTAATTTTTGGTGGGGAAAGGTTTGGTGGGGAAACATTTTAATTAAAATCTTACTTATGCTAAGTTGTTTTAATTTCTGCTATGATAAATATCAGTAGATAAAATTCACATACAGAAAAGCTCTCTGGAGACCTCAGTAATGTTTAAGAGTGGTAAAGGAGACCTAATATCAAAAAGTTTGAAAACTGCTATTTTTAAATTTTGAATGTTAAGTCAGTAAGTTTTATCATGATAAGAGAGTAGCTTCTATGACTAGATTATTAAGTATTTTATCAGAAATGGTATTGAATTTTATTAGAATGCCTATTAAGCATGTGTTAAAAATGATCATATTTTCTATGAGCCATGGACCTGTATTAATCTAACAGATTTTACTAATGATTCTTTCTTGCATTTCTTGGATAATTCTTATTTGGCTAACTTTAATGCAGCACTGCATACTGTATTTAGAAATACTGTGTTTTATGTTCATAAGCAAGATTGTTATATAGTTTTATTTTTGTTCTGTATCCCATCTCAGTATCATAGTTATACCACCTTCATAAATGAAAAAGGACCGTCTTCTGCTTTCTCTCTTTTATGAAACTTTATAGCATGGAAGTTGTTTTTCCTTGAAAGTTTAAAAATTCATCTGTAAAACTATATGTGGTCTATGTTTACTTGGGATTATTGGTCTATTTAGGTTTTCTTCTTAAGGTCTTTTAGCTTATTTAAATTTGTGGGGATTTTTCTCCAGAAAAGTACTAATTTAATTGAAATCTTTTAAGTTTCCTTATTTTACTTACAGTTACGCTCTCTTATTTCCTTGTAATCAATATATTTTTGTTTTCATTCTTTGATTAGACTCACCTTTGGCTTGCTTATTTTATTGCTTTTTTCTCCTACAAAGTTCCGCCTTCTGGTATTTATCTTTATTATTTCCTTCTTCCTGCTTTTTTAACCTTGTTTTTTGGTGATTTTTTTTTTCTAAATGTTTATGTTAAATAGCTAATTTCTAGGTGTCTCATTCTTCCTTGTTTTATAATATATCCATTTAAATCTGTGGGGTCGCTATAGTAGCCTTTCAGGAAAACAAAACAATTGATATTATGTTTTAGGATTAATATGCAAATCAAATAATGTTCTTTTGACTTCTTAGAATTTTGTATGGTCGAATGAAAAATAAGACTGGGAGTAAAACTCAGGGGAAATCTGCCTCAGGCAC
>NW_017731518.1:2951622-2952847 GCF_001890085.2 Hipposideros armiger | reverse complement strand
CCTCTCAGCTAGAAAATGGTACAGTGGGGATTCCAGCCCAGGTCTTTTTGACTATAAAACCTTTTTCCCAGTCCCATAATTGTTTTTCTTTAGGCAAACATAGGTATTTATTTGTAGGGTAATGTGTTGCTTTTTTTTTGTTTGTTTGTTTGTTTGTATTTTTTTCTGTGATAATGGATCCAGTGGTTAAAAATATTACTCAATATAATACTACCGTGAGAAGGAAGTTGGCTCTAATGAATATAAAAGTCTTTTTTGTTCAGTAGGTATATGAATTGGTTAAGCTCATGATCTCATCATACCAGTTGGTTTGAAGTAAAGCTCAAGAAATAACAACTCAAATCTTTTAAGTAAATTATGAAATAAGTATAGTGCCTGTTTATAAAGGACTACTGTTTTATTTATTTACCAGGGGCTACAAGGAAAATAAAACATTTGATTCTCAGCCTTCAAGGAGCTTAAAATGTAGGAAGACATTTTCTACAAAATTACTGAAGTCAGCATAGTCAGTGAAAGCTGAGAGTGAGAAAAATATATGGAAAGGTGCTAGATGGAATAAAGCTATAACTCTGGTTTTGAAAAATAGTAGAACGGGGATGAGAATTGGGTTAGAGACTTAGTTGTGTCACAAGTTTCTTACTCTTTTTTATTCCTTGGTTTCCTCATCTATAAAGCGATAATAGTAAAACCTACCATACCTAGCTTGAATATTTGTTAAGAATCAAAAGGAGAAAATACATGAGCATCTATGCATTATTATAACAATAGAAAACACCATATTACTGAGGGAAATCGAAAGGAAGCTATAATTATAAATAGTAGCAAAGGAATATTTCCTTTTACATGATGTCTCCATTCCTCTGTTTCAACAGGAGAATGCCACACTGCTGTCATTCAGGCAGTAGAAGATTTGGATCTGTCTAAAGTCCTTCCTTTAGGTCGTCAGCATGGTATCTTAAATAGCCTCGAAATAGTGTTGAAGAACATTAGTCATCTGATCAGCACATACTTACCAAAGATTTTGCAGATATTGCTCTGCATGACAGCAACCGTATCGCAAATCCTTGACCAACGAGAAAAGGTGAGAGAGACTCACTGTATATGCTTTTGGGGGGCTAATATGAGTCTGTGTTTTATTTGGGAAATTTGTTGGGACCTGAACACGAGTATCTACTTTCCAGGTTAAATCTTTCTTATGTAAAGTGTCTCTTTAAAACAGTTTTCC
>NW_017731518.1:2946008-2948814 GCF_001890085.2 Hipposideros armiger | reverse complement strand
AAGGCTAAATCTGGTCCCTGTTGCTCCATTTGACGAGAAGTGGAAAAACCGTTAGGAAGGAGCAGGCAGACAGTCCTCTGACTAACACACAGAGCTGGGGAACAGCTCGTGTTCCCAATAGCCAGAGCAGAAACTGTTACCTGGGGCATCAGGAAGAGTCCTCGGCAGGGGATTGCCTCAGTAGTGGGGCCAGGTTAGCCCTGGGACAGGGCTGCTTTGGCACCACCTAATAAAGCTAAAAAAGATCCCACTTTTCCCAAGTAAATTAACTGCATCCCAGAACAAAACTCAAAACCTTTCAAATGATTTAAATGAAAATAAAATTCACAGTGTCTGACATCCAGTCAAGTTTTACCAGGCATACCAAGAAGGCGGAAAATTTTACTCACAGTGAAGAGAAAAACCAGTCAATAGAAGCAGACCCAGAAATGACCCAGGTGATAGAATTAAACAAGGACTTAAAACAGCTATTAGAAAAACACACCACATATTCATGAAAGTAGAAGAAAACATATGAGCATGTTGAGGAAAGATATGAAGAATTTAAAATGGGAATGTAATAGCCAGTGACCGAACTGGGGAAGTGGACGGGTGCTGCTTCTACCAGGGTGGGCAGGATCCTCTCTAAGGAGGTAATATGTGAGCTTACACCTACCTAGCCCTGGGAGGAACATTTCAGGCAGAGAAAATGACTAGTAGCACAAAGTCCCTGAGGTAGAACAGTCTTGTCACTTTGTAAGAGCAGATAAAGGCTGAGGTGGCTAAAGCACAAGGGGCAGGAAGACTCGTGTAACATGAGCTCTAGCAGCAGGTAGGGCCTTGTGGGCTATGACGAGGAGCTGGATGACTTCTAAGTGTACTGGGAAACCTCAGAGGTTTGAAGCAGCGTAATGATAAGGTCCCTTTGATGTCTTTAAAATATCACTTTGATTGCTTTGAGGAAGAGAGGCTGTGGGGAGCCATGAGTGGAAGCTGAAAAGAGGTCTTGGAAAATTCTTTATGCTATGAGAGCTTCAGCGCCATAGGGAGAATTATGTGAGAATTTTCATTTATGCCTTACAGTGAGTGACCATAACTTTATCGCTGCGTGAATATATTAAATCCTGAAAGGTTGAAGGTTTTATAAACCCTCTGTCGGTCCTCTGACTTTTGGTTAACTTAGAAGTTACTCAATAATGCAGCCCTACTCCCATCTCAATAATCAGTAACTCAAAGGATCATTTATGTAATTTCGCAGTTCATTAGCTAGGGAGGTGCTAAAATTCTTGACAGCTGGGAGTTTCTTTCTTTCTTTTTTTTTTTTTTTTAATTCTTGGACAAGTCCAGAGAATTCTTTGAAGTGCTGCAATGAATTACTGCACAGTAGTACTGCTTAAGCGAGTTAAAGTTCTACAGTTGTGTTTGAGCTAAGTCTAAGTCCTACATTTACTTCTCTGTATCTTGCGAGAGTCTCCTCCAAGGTACTGACGGACACTCACATGTGTATTGTGAGGGCTGCTTTGCTTTGGTTTTGTATTTTTTGTACATGTAACCAATGGAGTAACTTGTAAGTTACATAAACTCAGTCATGGTGACTATTCCTCTAGGAACTAAAGTCTGCAATTGCTCGCTTGCAGGGTTTTCCTCCAGTTTATTCAACAGTTATTGAGTAGCTCGGGCAGCTGGCACGGTAGTTACAGAAGTGAAGCAGAACATGCAGATCCTACCCCATAGAGANTAACCAATGGAGTAACTTGTAAGTTACATAAACTCAGTCATGGTGACTATTCCTCTAGGAACTAAAGTCTGCAATTGCTCGCTTGCAGGGTTTTCCTCCAGTTTATTCAACAGTTATTGAGTAGCTCGGGCAGCTGGCACGGTAGTTACAGAAGTGAAGCAGAACATGCAGATCCTACCCCATAGAGATTGGGCTTGGTGGTGGGGTTGGGGGGAGGTGGGGGGTGTCTGGTTTGGTGTCATGTTGGCCAAAATTAGTTTATTTGCTCCAGGGGGATCATGATACCATGATTTTTTTTTTCTAATATCGTCTTTCACCAAACATGGTACTGATGATAATGAAAATATTGCCAACAGAACTGAAGCAGAACAGAGTGACTTTTAACTGTGTCACCTTCATTTCCTTCCCTGTCATGTCCTCTGTTTTTGTAACTTGGTAGAAACTTGGTGAGTACGTGAAATATCATGATTCCTCAGGCTTGCTCGGCAAATTAATGGCATCCGTATTCCTATTCACTTGAATCTAAAATGTGCTCTTTCAGATTCAGATACTTCTGTTGATCAGAATATCAGATTTTCATGATAAATAACTTCCCTATTTACTTTTCTTCATAATATCTTGGCCATAAGGTTTGAAAAAGAGATTTGTGTTTTCTTCATAAATTGCAGGGTGGTTTTTAAGATTTTGATGTAGTTAGTTAAAGTAATATGTAAAAATAAGTTGCCACTTACATATCCAGAACCCACAGTATGTAAATCAAGTGTAAAAACCATTAGGGGTTGACTCTTCCCCCATGTGTTAGGTTTTTACAACATTCTGTGCTCAGGAGAAATCTGAGGTCTTTTTCTGCCCTCTGCCTGGCCTGAACCACTTCATCCTTCAAGATCCAGTGAAAATTCGGCCTCTTCCATGAAGCTTTACCCTTCTCAAATTCATAATTCCTCCCTATCAGATATCTTTGGCATTTTCAGCCTCTCACATAATTTAATAATTTTTTCTTCAGTAAGATTTGACGTTGAGGTCAGGACAATGGCTGTCATGCCGTTGGACCCACTGGTGGGGCCTCAGTAAATTGTTTTGCTCTGAGCC
>NW_017731518.1:2943029-2944343 GCF_001890085.2 Hipposideros armiger | reverse complement strand
GCCTCATTCTCTCTTACTGCACAAAGTATCTCACTGTATGGAGAGACCATAAATTAATCCCCTAGACTAGTTTTAACAAGAATAATGGAAAATTCCTAGTTTTAAAAAAGGTAAAAAATAGTAGTAATACAAATACGAACGCAATAAGGAATGGGACCTTCATTTCAAATGAAGCTTTAACTTTTTTCCCCTAGCCTAAGGCATTGTGATGTGCTTTGTTTAGAATGTTCTGTTCATAGTAAGAAATCGGGACTTTATTGGGGACAGTTACTTGAATGGAAAAGTAAAACAATGTAGAACACGAAACAGCTGTTCCAGTTGTGCTTTTCCCCCGCTAAGGATCCTGTAGTGTGATTTTCCTGGGCAGTGATGATGGAGCACATCTCATCATTTAATGTTTTAAGTCTCTGTTTTCCCATCTTGTTCAATGAGAAAAACAGTATGACTTGCTTGGTTAACATTTCCATGTGAATCAGAGCTAAAGTCAACACACTTAACAACAAGATTTCTAGTTTGATTCTTAGCCATCTGAACAAGAGCGCCTCCTTGAGGAATCAAGGATTAAAAAAATACATATATATACACACACACATATATATATTAATAGATCTTTGTTTTACAGATACAGCTGAGGCTTATTAACCCACTGAAAAATTTAAGACGTCTTGGAATCAAAATGGTAACTGACATCTTTTTGGATTGGGAGTCCTACCAGTTCAGAACGGAAGAGATTGATGCTGTGTTCCATGGTGCAGTTTGGCCCCAGGTAAACCGTGATTTCTAATTCTGCCTGGATACTTGCTCTCTGCTTTCTTATCACTGCACCAGCATGGTTTGCGCCTGACATAAATGCCTGTCCTGATCGTCTCTGTTATATCGAGCCTTTCTTTATCTCTGGAGGTTTTGAAACACTTTTCTTTGCCTCCACTATCCCCTAAAGCCCAAGAGCTAGTTTCTGAAATACCATGGAATTTATACTTAAGGCTAATTTGAATATGATTGTGTCTCTTAAGCAAATATAATGCAAGGGTTTGGAGCACCTCAAGTGATTGTGTCTCTGGATTTTGACAAGCATGAGAGAAAATGCACAGGTGTTTTTGTCACATGTTTCCTTGTTTGATTTCTCTAGTTGTGATCACTTGGTGATGATATCTAGTGTGGTTATAGCTAGGAAGACTGTACGACAGACTTGGTTTTGGGAAGGATTTCTAGCTGCTTGAGCTCTGCCATCTCTGACCAATTGAAACCTAACGTACCTGGTTCCTTTCAGGTGTCTAGCATTTCCACACACTACCTTTCCATGTTTCCTTGTGG
>NW_017731518.1:2940224-2941374 GCF_001890085.2 Hipposideros armiger | reverse complement strand
GTCATGACGGACTTTCATTCAAGAAGAACTTTACGATAGTTACTCAGTTTTATATTAATTGGGTCCTTACTCAGGATGTAGACCCATTTCATTCTTTTCTGCAATTTCTCTCGTTTTTGGTCAGAGACAAATAGAAGCCACCTGTTAACGGAGGAAGGAGGCAGCAAAACTTCTTTTTCTTTTCTATTTAACACTTACCTGAAAGAAATCTTTAGAAGGGCTGACTTCCCTTGAAATGTTATAGCAGTAGACGTATAATTGTGTCAGAACCACTTGATGGGAATGCTATTCTTCAATAAAAAAATAAATTTCTATTTTGAAGTATGGTTATAGTTTACATAATGTCAATCAGACATTTAAACAGGTTTTCATCTTCAGAGAAGTCTAGCATTTTACTTTGTATTTGGGTAAATGCAGCTAGAGCCGAACAAAATAGCCAATATCTTTACGCTCACAACTAAGGTTAAATTGTCTCAGAAATTAAGTGAACTCAGGGCAACAAAAACTTGCTTACTAAGCAGAGTGGTCATATAATATATAATCTACTGTCCAAACTGAAACTTTCCTGAGGGAGCAAAGAGATGCTACAAATTATTAAGCCATAAACCGGGACAGTCCCTGGCCACTCTCTTAATAGCTGCTCAGGCCATCATGACCCTGGCGTGGCTCAGTCTTTTCCTCCTCTGAGTTCTTTCCACTCCTGGAAGGTCCTGTGACCACAACTGCCTTTATTGCACTCACTTGTCTTCTTAGCTTATCTGCCTAAAGCTCCTTGAAGGCAGAGAACATTTCACATTTGTTATTGTATCTTTCCTCTGCAGAAGGTTACCCCACTTAATCCATGGTTAGTGGATATTTCATTGCATGTTTCTGACTGAGCCATACACTGAAACTTGGAGCATGCCCAGTGTTCTGTGGGGCATCAGTTACATTGCTGTTCAAGAAACACAGTTTAGTCTCTTAGAAGTTGCATTGGCTTTGAATGCACTCTTGCAAGGACCCTGCAGTTGAAAGCAGTTCTCTCACCTTTTCTGCTTGAAAAAAGTTTAAGACAACATACAGCATAGTGGTTAAGACTAGCCTGTAAAGCCACACAAACCTGACTTTGAGTCCTGACACCACCATGTACTCTTTGGCAAAGTTGGCCTTT
>NW_017731518.1:2930992-2937609 GCF_001890085.2 Hipposideros armiger | reverse complement strand
TAGAATCTTCCAGGAACTTCTTTTAAATGTTTTATTTGCAGAATGGGAAACCACACTAAATACACTTGTTAAATTTTATCACAGGCTACGTGGTAGTGGGAAGATGATGATGACAGATTAGGGTTGAAAAGACCTGCTCTGCCACTTCCTAGCTATGTGACATCAACTTCCCTGAGTCTCAGTTTTCTTGGGGCAAAATGGGGCTAATAATTCCTACACTGTAGAGCTGTTGTGGGAGTTAAATTTAAATACTTTACATAGAGCCTTAAACAAGTCTTGGCACTTAAAAATGTTATTTCCTTGCAAAATAAGAAATTACGAATTGCCAGATCACAGCATTGGAGTTTACTCTAACTCACCCACACAATCAGATGTTATAAAAGAATTAGAATAGGAGCCAAAAGTTGGAGAGAAATAAGAGTGGGCAATGCTGAATGACCGAGTTGAATTTTTTATATATGCACACATACTTAAAAGGACCTGTGCCTTTCCTCATGGATATTTCTCTACATCAAGTTTAACTTCCTGGAGAATTACTTGTATGTCTCCCTCACTTAACACTGTGTTTCCTTCTCTAGGATCAGCAAGTTTATGAAAGACAAAGAACAAAGTTCTCTGCTCATTACTCTCCTCCTCCCTTTCCTCCACCGTGGCAATATCGCTGAGGTATAAATGGACAGGACGTTACTTTGTCTTTGAAGTAGGACATTATTAGGCTTATTGGGGAACAATAATTTTATTGGTTAGATTCTGTGATGTACTTGTCTCAAAATATTTGGGGAAAGACTATACAGAAATATAAAATTGAAAATAGAGGAGAAAAATTGGGACAGAAGTAGGAATGAGGGCAGGCAAGAAGGTGGGGACATTATCAACTACGATAACACCGAAAGTGTCAGCCCTTTTGTTTTCCTTTGTTTAGCTTCTCATCCATTTCAGGATTTTTTTTCCTCTCTGACTTGGATCAGTAACAAATCTAGAACCCAAGAAATGCATTGTATGATCTTAAATACGGGTCACAGTGGCAAAACTGAGTGAAAAGTCAGACTGTTTCAATATTCAGACATAGCTAAGAGTTTCTGATATGGTTTTCAAACCATAGTTCAGTCTTTTTTTTTTTTTTTAATTTTATTGGAGAATCGAGGGAGGGGAACAGCGTCACGGAATCGGGGAAGGGGAACAGACAAGTTGCTGTCCTTTTGTTCTTCAGTCTAGTTGTGGAGGACGTCGCTTCGCTGGCCCATGTTGGTATTATCATTGCGTTCTTCCCGGCTGAGGCAGTCGGTTGCCAGCCATTGGATGTCCGCTCACACTGGCTGTCGGCCACTCACGGTATCTTACGGCAGCCCACTGCAGACCCACTGCAGCCTGAGCCATCGCTGGCAACTTACGGCAGCGCAGCTCCAGGTCGAGCTGTTGTTCACCCTCTTAGCTGTAGAGGGCGCAGTGTCACTGGCCCATGTGGGATCCAAACCGGCAGCCCTACTGCTCAGAGCTGGCATCCCAAGCCAACTCCTAACCAATGCGCCACTCAGCTGGCCCTATAGTTCAGTCTTGATTAAAAGAGTCTTCCCATGGCTCAAACTCTCTTATAAGGCCTTAGTAGTTATATTGAACACCTATCTAATCATGTAGTAATTCAGTTTAGAAGGCCACATATCTGTAGACAGCCAGAGGTATATATTTTTCTTCAGCAAGCTCATTTTTCTTGGCTCTTTTTTGACTAGATAGAAGAAAGTTTGTGCCAGAACTAGGCATATTTTCTATTAGAATTAAAGAAAGAAACTATTAATGGACATTATTATGGGTTTTATGTTAAAATGCTAAGAACTTTTAAAAGACTATGAAATAACTCTTCCAACTACTATTTTTACTTCTTACTCATAATTGTTTTTTGTGCTGTAATATATTAAAGCCAAGCTGAGCAGTGTTATAAATTACTGAACTATAATTTCTCTTACTATTTCTTTTTAAGGAGACAGAGGTCGATATTCTGGTGACAGTACAAAATCTGCTGAAACATTGTCTGGAGCCTCCAAGCTTCCTCAGGCCTCTAGCAAAACTCTTCTCAGTAATTAAGAACAAGCTGTCAAGACAATTGCTTTGCACAGTTTTCGAGGTGTGTAATTCTCATTTTTTTTACCCTAAATCACCTCTTTAGGTGGGGGATGGGGCAGGGAGTTGAAGGGAGGAGGGCAAAAAAGGTGAGGTGTTATTCCCTAACAACATACTGTTTTCATTCCTTTTAGACTCTTTCTGATTTTGACAGTGGGTTAAAATATGTTACTGATGTTGTCAAGGTAAGAAAGAAAATCTCCTTCCACTTTTCTTCGCAAGTATTGTCATTTGTGTTTATTTAAGATTCATATGCCTTCATTTATGTGGTTTCAATGGCATTTCTCGTAGCTTAACGCCTTTGATCAAAGGCATCTCGATGATATCAACTTTGACGTTCGCTTCTCAGCCTTCCAGACCATCACCACTTATATTAAAGAGATGCAAACCGTGGATGTTAACTACCTCATTCCAGTTATGCATAATTGTTTCTATAACCTGGAGGTATGTTTTATAGCAAAAAACATATAGAAGTGTTTTTTATTGCCTTGATAATACAACTGCATGATCTAATTTCCAAATTTGTGTTCTCAGGAGGACAAGGGCTTTTAGTATAAAATTTCTTTTAGTTTCAGAATATTTTGTTTGGCCAAGACCGTGTTGTTATTCTCATGATTTGAAAGACAAATATTTTGAATAACATGATATATGTGGAAGCTCTGTGAAAAGTCAGAAAAGCTGTGTATGAAGAGGGAAATCCACAGACACAGAAAGTAACTTAGGGGTCACGAAGGGCTGTGGGGGGAGGGAGAAATGGGGAGTGACTTCTTACTGGTACAGGCTTTCTTCTGGGGGTGATAAAAATATTCTGAAGTGTTGATGGCTGCACAACCTTGTGAATATTTTAACAACCATTGAATTGTACACTTTAAAAGGGTGGATTTTATGGTATGTCAATTATATCTCAGTTTGTCAGTTATATAACTATTATTTGAGCGTTTGCCCTCTTGTATTGATATGATAGAAATAAAAGGAGTTTGGACTATATTAAGTACCGTGTTGCTGAACTGAATTAAGACCCAAAATGGGCAAAATGAAACCTGTAATTGATAGTTAACCACGTAATGGCCTCAGTAATCCCTTTGTGGCTTTTCATGGTTATTCAGCTGACATTAAGGATCGTGTAATACCTGAAAAAGTAATCTCCCCATTCGGGGCTCAGTCTTCATATATCATGTCAGATTTCAACACTAGGAATTCTAAATCACTGCCTGGTTGGCTGAGTAGGAAATACTCTGTCTATCCTCACTGCCTACATTCTCAAACCAGGAACTGTACTACAACTAACTGGAATTACAACCAGCCATTTTCAGTGATCATCTGATACTGAATATTGAAAACTAGCTTTCCTGAACCTTTTATTCTATTTACTTTGAGAAGGAAAACTAATTTAAAAGTCTGTGTCATAGTATTTTCTGAAATTGAGTGACACTTATCAGTAAGCATGGTATTTCAAAGTCATTTGCTATATTCCTCACAGTCCTACGTTTGGTTCTTCCTTAGGTATGAAGTACCTGTGGGACATTTCTTAGTAGGGATTTTTACACAGAGCAGTGACAAAATTTTGTGAACTTTCACTAGGAAATAAATTCCATATTACAGTTATTACACACAATAATTTGGTTTTTTTTTCCTGTTTTCAGTTAGGAGACATGTCTTTAAGTGATAATGCCAGCATGTGCCTGATGAGTATCATCAAAAAGCTAGCTGCCTTGAATGCCACAGAGAAAGACTATAAAGAAATCATTCATCGTTCACTCCTGGAGAAACTGAGGAAAGGCTTGAGGAGCCAGACAGAGGTATTGGGGCTTGCGATCATAGCTGTCTTTTAAGTACTGATATCTGGTTTTTGGTTATGTTTTTATTTTTCTCTACTTCTGCTTAGAAAAGCAGTCAGGGTTTAGTAAATTTAATTAAAATACTTGATTGTATAAACCAGACTTTTAACAGGGGAGTGGGAATGGAAGAGAGAGCAGTCATATCTGATTTTATGTAGTTTGTTTTTACAGTGGGAATGTTCTACTTTAAAAAAAAATTTTAGTGGCTTTTTTTGTGTTTCTTTGTATTATCTAGGAAGCAAATTTTCTTTTAAATAAAATTTTTTTTTCTCAACTTGGTACTTGCAGAGTGTTCATCAGGATTATACCACACTGCTTTCCTGTTTAATTCAAACCTTTCCAAATCAACCAGAATTTAAAGACTTGGTACAGCTCACTGACTTCCATGATCCAGAAATGGACTTCTTTGAGAATATGAAGCACATTCAGGTAGAAGACAGCTCTGCTNCAATAACAAAAGGTGAATACAAGTCATGTTTGACTTCTGCAATTACAAGAGGTGCTCAAAGTGGTTACCATCAGCATCCAGACACTTCTGATTACGGCGAACTACTGCTTGAGCAACGTTGACCCAAGTGTTCATTTGTATACGTTTTTTTGGCACCCCCGGTATATTTGTTAAACTCAATATGAAAATTCATTAGGACCATGTTTTTAGAAATAAACATTGAGAAATAAGATGACTATTTCAACGTTTGTTTTTTCTTCTTGCAGATATTTCCCTTTCCTGGCAAAGCAGAAACCTGGGCACCCGGAATGTGATATCCTGACCAATGTTTTTGCGATTCTCTCAGCAAAGAATCTGTCTGACACCACAGCCAGTACTGTGATGGACATAGCTGATGACCTTCTTTCCCTTCCAGATTTCGAGCCCACAGAAACAGTTCTGAGCTTGCCCGTAACTGGATGCGTATACCCAGAAAGCACAGATGGTATGTACGCCGTACAAGCAAATGGTTCTTAGACTTCTGATGCAGCGTTTGGTCCCTCAGAAAGGAGCAAGTCAGTAGAATTTGACTCTCTTAATAACTAATGCTAGTAAAAGAGTTTCTTTTGTCTGGAAATGAATACCAAATTATATAAACTCAGTTTTCTTTGCAGTGGTAGAAATTCAGGTTATTTGCGCTCCAGAAAGCTCAACTACCCACCAGGAAATTATCAAATGATTTCCACTGTCATGTCTAAATTCTTCCTATCATATTATCCTAAAAAGCCTTTTGCCATACCAAAACTGGTTTAAATAAAGCCTCAGGGGTCTCTTGTATAAATTTTTAATTTAGCTAACGATATAGCTATTTTGACTAAGAAGAGAGTTATTTAATCTTTAGAGTTGAAATTTATTAAATTTGCATGGTAATTGAATGCTTTTCTTGTCTGTCATTATGAAGGTATTGTACAGTTATCCTTTAAGAGAATAGTTAATTAAAACCAAAACATCTGTCACTACTTATTTCAGAGTCTATCACAATAGGAGGACGATTAATTCTACCTCATGTACCTGCAATTCTGCAGTATCTCAGCAAAACCACAATAAGTACCGAAAAGGTGAAGAAGAAAAAGAACAGGGCACAAGTCAGCAAGGAACTTGGCCTTCTTTCAAAGTGAGTAATATATTGGTCCTTAAAAGAAGTTTGTTTTGTTTGTTTAAAAGTCAAGAAGATCTTGCCAAGGTTTTTAAAGGTTCTCTTTGGCAATAAACCTAGTAGTATATAATTGTGATTTCTATAAAGTGCAAGATTGGTAACCTTGAGTGCAAAAAAATGATTCTACCTTAAGCTCTAATTGTTACAGGACTTGGTTGTTGAAAGTTTATTTTTCTGTTACTTTCAGCAACAACAAAAAATGATATATTAGAATCTTCCAGGAACTTCTTTTAAATGTTTTATTTGCAGAATGGGAAACCACACTAAATACACTTGTTAAATTTTATCACAGGCTACGTGGTAGTGGGAAGATGATGATGACAGATTAGGGTTGAAAAGACCTGCTCTGCCACTTCCTAGCTATGTGACATCAACTTCCCTGAGTCTCAGTTTTCTTGGGGAAAAATGGGGCTAATAATTCCTACACTGTAGAGCTGTTGTGGGAGTTAAATTTAAATACTTTACATAGAGCCTTAAACAAGTCTTGGCACTTAAAAATGTTATTTCCTTGCAAAATAAGAAATTACGAATTGCCAGATCACAGCATTGGAGTTTACTCTAACTCACCCACACAATCAGATGTTATAAAAGAATTAGAATAGGAGCCAAAAGTTGGAGAGAAATAAGAGTGGGCAATGCTGAATGACCGAGTTGAATTTTTTATATATGCACACATACTTAAAAGGACCTGTGCCTTTCCTCATGGATATTTCTCTACATCAAGTTTAACTTCCTGGAGAATTACTTGTATGTCTCCCTCACTTAACACTGTGTTTCCTTCTCTAGGATCAGCAAGTTTATGAAAGACAAAGAACAAAGTTCTCTGCTCATTACTCTCCTCCTCCCTTTCCTCCACCGTGGCAATATCGCTGAGGTATAAATGGACAGGACGTTACTTTGTCTTTGAAGTAGCACATTATTAGGCTTATTGGGGAACAATAATTTTATTGGTTAGATTCTGTGATGTACTTGTCTCAAAATATTTGGGGAAAGACTATACAGAAATATAAAATTGAAAATA
>NW_017731518.1:2919858-2925969 GCF_001890085.2 Hipposideros armiger | reverse complement strand
TGTAGAGGGTACAGTGTCACTGGCCCTCATGTGGGATCCGAACCAGGGCCCTGCTGCTCAGAGCTGGCATCCCAAGCCAGCTCTTAACCAACGTGCCACTCAGCTGGCCCTGTCTCAGCTTTTTAATGTACCACATTAGCTCTGTATTTTATTAGTAAATGCTTGCTTTTTTGATGTTCTTGATTTGTTTTACAGTATGAAAATATAACCATTGCTGCCACCGAGATTATTGGAGCGATTTGCAGACATCTCTCTTGGTCAGCATATGTATATTACTTGAAACATTTCATTCATGTCTTACAGACAGGACAGATCAACCAAAAGTTGGGTGTCAGGTATGGTCAAACTTCTTATAGTTTTATTTTTACAATTTGAATTTTTAATTACTTCCTGAAATAGCCTCTCCCTAGCCTCAGTGTATTTTTACATTGTATTAATGAAATTATGCTAATATTAGTTAACTTCAAAAATACCTAAAACTGGTAAAAATAATTTTAATGTTATATGTCTTTAAATTCTCTCTCCTTTTAATCATTAAATGATACTGTTAATCAAATGAATATTTCTGTATATATTTTTTTTAACAGTTTGCTAGTAACAGTGTTAGAAGCATTCCACTTTGACCACAAAACTCTTGAAGAACAAATGAGAAAAATTCAGAATGAAGAAAGTAAGTTTTTAAAAAAACTTTCTTAAACAAGATTTCCCTGTTTTTGGATAATTTATAATGAATTAAAGATGGCAAAATTCAACTTACTTCCTTTTTTTTGTTTGCTCTGTAGCAGTAACCAATGAATAAGTCAGGAGGAAATTAAAAATTACAATAAATGGTTTGAGTAGTCTTATGAAAACTTATTTAACAATAGAGAAGGCCGATCTAAATTATTTAGGTCGAAAAATCTGAGCTGTTTATTTATTTACATAGAAATTCAGTTTTATTGCCTTCATGTTTAGAAAGAACATTAGGCAATGAATGCAAAGAAAGTATAAGATGAAAAAGTAGAGTAACGATTAATGAAATATAAAGTCGATAATATAAGAAAGGATCAAACTAAAAATAGATATTTGAAAAGGTTATAAATTGACAAACCTCTGACAAGACTGATCAGTGAAAACAAGGCATAATAAATAATATTGGGTTTTTTAAAAAATGAAATGATAAAGGTAAACTAATATTATGATCTTTGTACTTATAAATTTGAATACTTGGCTGAAATGTACAAAATCTAAGAAAAATAAAATTCAAAAACTGACTTTAGAAGAAGTAGAAAATCTGGATGGATTTCTAACCACTAAAGAAATTGAATCTATAGTTAAAAACCTCCTCCTAATGAAATCGCCAGCCTCAGACTGTTTTATATGCAAGTTCTACAAACTTTTCAAGGAATGGATAACTTTCAACCTTAACACCAGCTATTTCAGGGGATTGAGAAAGAGGAAGCCCCAAAACTCATGAGGTTGGTAGAATTGGTTAATGGAATTTAACACATTTGCATAAAAACATGTGACCATCTAAATAGACACAGGGGAAACATTTGATTAAATTCAGTATCCATGATAAAAGCAATTACCAAAGGAATAAATAGAAATTTCTTTAAACTCTTAAAAGAAGCCTTTTAAAAATGCAACATCATAGTCAATAGTAAAGGATAAAAAGTCTGCTTTAAAACCAAAATGAGGCAAAGTATGATACCTACTACTGGTAATTACATAGACCATTGAACTAGAAGTTCTAGCCAGCACAGAAAAATAAGGAAAAGAATGAAGACTCAAATAGGCCGAGGTATTTATCCTAATTGTTTTGGCTAAAGATGTTGAAATATTCTGGCCCTAGCTTGCACTCTGCCAGTGTTCCTCCTCAAAATTTTCTAATGCTTCGATTCATGGTAAAATCATTCTAGAACCACACTAATGAATAGAAAAGACTGGTTTGAATGTGTAGGAACCACTGGTGTTTTAAACAATGTACTAAAGCTCCTTAATAGTTTTATCTTCAGCCAGCTGAATTTGCATTTTGCAATTATGCATAAACGGAAACATTAAAAAATTAAAATACTTAATTTGCTTAACTATTAGATATAGCTGAAGTTTAAAACATTTATTGAGCACCTACTATGAGCTGGGCTTTTTATAAACAGTATCTCATTTGTCCTCATAAGAATCTTAGTTATTAGTTACCCCATATTTTTTATAAGAAAAATTAAGTTTCAGAAATACAAAGTAACTTTCCCAAAGCTACACAGCCAGTAAACAAAACAAAGTCTAGTAGCTACCATTTTTTGAAAGTCAGTAAAGTGTCAGAAACATGTTTTAGATTCTTGATAGACTTCATCTGATTTAATACTCACAATAGCTTTGCAAGGTAGGTGCCATCTCCATTTTACTGCTGAAGAACCCAGAGCCCACTAGGGTTAATTGACTGTGGTCACATGGCTGGTTAGCAGAGCCAAGGCTGGATTCACCGCACAGTCTGTGCTGACTAATTTTCTGTAATAAACAACCCTATGGTAAGGGACATTTCTGCATAAGAACTGTTGGCTGCCTTCATGATTTTCATGCTCATGAATGTACGTTTTTGCTTTTGGAAACCTTCAACCTTCAAAGAAGCTTCCTTTTGGTTACCATTCTCCTCCCCCACTGGCCTCCCAACGTGTTCCCAACATTTACACTTTTTTATAATTGTCAGTTTACTTGTCTCTGTTCCTCATTAGACTTTAAACTGAGAAAGCAAAAACCCATAGCCCTCTCATTTACTAGGGTTTCCGTAGCCTTTATCTTGCCTACCCCTCGTTGGTGACTAGATATTTATTCTTGGACGTTGGTAGAAAAGACTGCTTAACTGTGTTGCTTCCTTATTTGATTTAAGAGTGGCTTGTGTTGTTTACTAAGCAGGCACAGTAGACGAGACTGAGCTGCCAGAGCATGAAGCCATGGAGCTAGAGCACGTGGAGGAGGAAGAGAAGGAAACCAGATGTAAGAGTGTGTCCGACAACAATGAAGACCTAGGAAATCCTGAGCCAGCAGATTGTGCAGGAACAGCAGCTGATGAAAACGAGTGTATCGTCAAGCCCATCCCTTCCCTTCCTCAGAGTAAGGAAGAATTGGAGAGAACAATAAAAAATATCCAAGGAACCATAACCGGGGATATCCTACCCCGACTACATAAATGCCTGGCATCTGCGGTAATTATTCTGTTTGGGGCCCAGCAGGTCTGCGTGAACTGGGGTGTTTGTGGGGTCCTGTCAGACTGAGGCTCCTAACTGTTATCGATTGACTTCAGCTTTTGGATTTCCTTTTATCCCAACATTTCACAATTCACCTCCTTTTTTTTGTCTCGTCATCTTCAAGTTCAACATGATTGCAGCTAGGCAATGATGTTCCTTCTTTATTATGATTTCCATATGGTAGGTATGTTTTTCTATCTCCAAAGTAGATATTAAGATGACTCTCATTTCCAAAACAGGTGATTAAAAATTAGAGTCTGCTTCCCTTTTTTCATTCTTGGCAACTTCTCTTTTGTTCAAAATTATATTCTCCCTGTTAACAGGGATAACATTTAGGAGTGGATTCTCCTGAAGCCAGAGCCCTTCCCTCTCCATATAAAATATGGGTAGGCAAACTGTGAACCTGGCCTGCAACCTGTTTTTGTAAATAACTTTTGTTGGAACACAGTTACACTCGTTCATTTACATGTGGTCTAATTCTGCTTTTGCATCACCACAGCAGAGTTGAGTAGCTTTAACAGAGACCAAAAGCCAAAAATACTTAATATCTGTCCCTCTACAGAAGAAGTTTGCCAACCTTGCATAAAATACTGACTTGGCCATTTTACATATTAGTAAATAACCATCTTATATGAGGCACTTGTATGTGTTTCCTGTGCACCCTCAATGTCAAACACTTGATACAAATTTTATTATGGTTTTTATATATTTCAGAACAGTCTCAACCCACATCAGTAAAAACTTGGCTATATTTTTTTCTGGTTGCTCTTTTGCAAAAACTTTCTTATGCCTATTATTTTTACAATTTATAGAAGGTTATTCTCAAATTGCATAATTTAGTTTATTAAGGCACTAAACTTAGAAGTGCACATAAATGGGCCGGCCGAATGGCTCAGTTGGTTAAGAGCTCGCTCAAGAGTTTGAGCTCTGAGCAACAGCGGTTCGAGGCCAGCCCGAGCTGAGCAGCCNACAGCTCACTGACTTCCATGATCCAGAAATGGACTTCTTTGAGAATATGAAGCACATTCAGGTAGAAGACAGCTCTGCTTTTTTTTTTTTTTTTTCCCCTGCCTATAAAAAAAGCATTTCAAGCAGTTCTGTCTTGTTTAAAAAGATGTATTTTAATTTTCCAAAAGGTTTTGAACTTCTCGTTCCTTGGTCTTCGTGATATTAGTCAAATTTGCATAGGAGATGATCATTTCGTCGCGTCTGATTTCCTTGGTGGTTATCACCAACCACAATAACAGTGTCACCTTTCTCAGCCATTTTTAAAGAAGTTTCAGTGCTTTCGGATCCATTGTTAAACAAGTGCTATGGATTATGTTTCTGGAAGCAAATCAAGGCACAGGTGTTTGCTCATGTAACATATGGACTGTATTTCAGTCCTTAATCTTTTCATGGAAAAGGAACATGATAACTGAAATGGAGCTGGTCCTAGGTGAGATTACTCAGTAACTCATTCATATTTTATCTTACTCATAGATCCACAGGCGAGCAAGAGCCTTGAAAAAACTGGCAAAACAACTAATGGAAGGCAAAGTCATGCTGTCTTCTAAATCTCTCCAGAATTACATCATGCCTTACGCCATGACTCCAATTTTTGATGAGAAAATGCTCAAGGTAGGGCATTAGATCTGGAAACCAGTAGACCTCTACCCATACACCATGACACGCTTTTCCAAAATGTAGATGAGGAATGGGATCTAAATTTGGTGGTATGCGTATTGATGCTATCGCCATAATCAGAGGCTTAGAGTAGTTCTAAAGCCCTGAGCATTGTACTGGGCACATAGTAAATGCTCCAGAAATAGTGGCTTACATTTTCACTTTTATTAGCTCATAAAATATTTCCTCTCTTAGAAATGACCACATTCCTAAGGTGGCATACTTTTATTTTTGTATCATAGGACTTAATTCTGATAAACTCCACTAATCAGCAGAGTAGTTGTTTTCCCAAATGGCTCATAAGAAATAAAATGGAACAATAGCTACCTTTTCTTTAGCACTATACCAGATATAAGCACTATTGTAAGTGCTTGGATACATAATCTTCTTCCTCATCACAACTCAATCCTGTGGGGAGGGACTGTTACCACTATTTTTACAGGAGAGTAAACTGAGAATAAGTGAGGTATGTCAGTTTCTCAGAGACACACAGCTTTCCTCTCTGCGTGGCTCTCAGCCGTGGCCTCTGGCTGCCCTTGCCTCAGCTCTTCCTCTGTAACTCAGCCGCTGGGCCTTTCTGGGTTTCCCCTCCCATGCTCTGACCTGACAGTTCTCTCTACACAGTGATTGGGGTCATTATAAAGCACACTTCATTTGTTTCCCCCCTCTCAGTGGTCACTGCCCTGCACAGTTTGATGTCTCAAGTCTGAAAACTGTTATTTCATATAATTTTGCCTATTTTTTCAGTTTAAAGTATGAGGGTAAATCCAGTTCCTCTTCTCTAGCATGGCATGAAAGAGAAGTCTCTGAGGCAGTATACTTTTGAATGTTGAGCAGGGCAATCTATAGTTAACTGTGGCATTTGTCGAGCATTACACATTGAATTTACTTGAACCTATCAGGAAGGGTCTGCGTGGAAAGAGTCCAGAATGTGTTAATATCCTTTAAGTAAAGGAAGGTGTCATTTCTTTAATTGATGTAATTTCTTTAATTGACAGCATCTTTTCCTAGAGCTGGGAGGTGGAAATGGAGTATAGTGTGGGCATTCTTTCTTTTCTGTAATTGCTGATCACCTGTTGTCTCAGCTTCTTTTTTTTTTTTTTTAAGATTTTATTGGGGAATTGGGGGAGGGGACACAAACAAACAAGTTGCTGTCCTTTTGTTCTTCAGTCTAGTTGTGGAGGACGTTGCTTCACTGGCCCAAGTAGGTATATTTCATTGA
>NW_017731518.1:2908695-2915808 GCF_001890085.2 Hipposideros armiger | reverse complement strand
AAAAAAAAAAAAAAAAAAAAAAAAAAAAAAGAAGTGCACATAAGATATATATCAAAAGAGTTTCTCTTTCAAATGAAAGGTTGCAGTGTTAGTAGGTCTCTGATCTGTGTATTTTTGTTTTAGTTTAACCTGAACTTTTCTTACAGTCAAAAAGGGAAGAAGAACACAAGCTCATAAAATCCAAGGTTGTGAATGACGAGGAAGTAGTTCGAGTTCCTTTAGCTTTTGCCATGGTTAAGCTAATGCAGTCCCTCCCACACGAAGTTATGGAAACTAATCTGCCAAGGTAGGTTGTGTGACAAATTGGAAAAGTTCCGTGAAACTCAAAATTGGTTCTTTCTTCCTGACTTTTGAATCTCTTTTGTCAGGAAGAAAAGCACTGTTACCATGTGTTGTGGTTTAGAATCCCAGTTGGGAAATTGTGTTAGGAGCCATTAAGAGAGAAAAGGATGTTTAGATTTTTATTTGCTTCTGTTTTTATGATTAGTCGTTTTTCCATTTCTCATTTTCTAGTATTTTGCTGAAAGTGTGTGCCCTCCTCAAGAACAGAGCACAAGAAATCAGAGACATTGCACGCAGCACTCTTGCAAAAATAATAGAAGATCTGGGTGTGCACTACCTACAATATATTTTAAAAGAATTACAGACTACCCTTGTCCGTGGATATCAGGTAAGTTGCACCATGTGCTTAATATTCAAGTTGGGTTGGAGTTCAAATGTTTGCAATTTGAATACTATCAGTCACGGTGCTTTGGGTCTATCTTCAGTAAAGTTGATCCACTGAGATAGCAAGCAATAATATTCAAAAGCTTCTAATCAGTATTTTTAAAAGCTCCTAGATTTGATTTTTGTAAAAATCTGTATAGGCCTAGGTTACATTACCTCCAATCACTCGATACCAATTCTGCATCCTCTGAGTTCTTAAAAAACCTCTTGTTGAATGTATTGCCACAAATGTGAACAATAAAGAGCACACACACTTGTTTGAGAGTTGAAGCAGGTGACTTAAGTCACAAAAATAATCAGCTCTCCAGGAGGAACACAAAGCTCCTTGAGTCACGTGGCTGGCCAGTGCCTCACTATTCCCAGTGTGGGCCCTGGACAGGTCCACCAGCAGCACCTGGGGGCTTGTTAGAAATGCAGAGTTCAGGGCCCTGTGCCTGACCTACAAAAGCTGCATTTTAATAAGCTCCCCAGGTGATCTCAAGGTAGAGGGACACTAGCTTGTTCAAGTCCAGCCAAGACTCCTGGTAGTTAGCTTCACCTTCTGTGTCTTACTTTGTTCATAGGTAAGGTTCCTACTTGCCACATAAGTCTGACACACAAAAAATATCACTATTCATCTTGACCATCTCTCTTTGTACAGTTTTTTAGTGGATGCCCTAGGGATTACCATTTACATACTCACTTTTTTTTTTTTTTTTTAACTGGGGAATCAGGGAAGGGGAACAGCTGAGTTGTTGTCCTTCAGTCTTAGTTGTGGAGGGCGCAACCAGCTCAGCTCCAAGTCTGTCGCCATCTGGCCGCCAGTCATCAGCTCATGGCCGCTCAGCTCAAGGTGCCGTGTTCAATCTTAGTTGCAGGAGGGTGTAGCCCACCATCCCTTGCAGAGTGGAACCGGAAACTTTGTTGCTAAGAGCACACACTCTTAACCACTGAGCCAGCCGGCTGCCCATAGGCAGCTCAGGGCAGCTCAGCTCAAGGTGCCATGTTCAATCTTAGTTGCGGGTGGGCATAGCCCACTATCCCATGCGGGAGTTTAACCGGCAACCTTGTTGTTAGGAGCATGTGCTCTCACCAGCTGAGCCATCCTGTCACCTGTTGGCAGCTCAGGGCAGCTCAGCTCGGGCGCAGCTCCCTGGCCCATGTGGGACTTGAACCGGCGACTGTTGCTCTGAGCTCACGCTCTTAACCAACTGAGCCACTCGGCCGTCCCTACACACTCACTTTTAATAATCTACTGAGATTCAGTATTTTACTAGTTCAAGTGGAACATAGAAACCTTACCACCATACAGGTCTCCTTCACCCGTCTCCTTTGGTTTTATATTTGTTTATGTATTACATTGCCACATATTGAAAACTAGAGTTTTTGCTTTTAATTGTCAAACACATGTTAAAGAATTTGAGAAGGGCGTTCTATTATTTTGCCCAGATATTTATCATTTCTATTGCTCCTCCCCCATTTCTGAATGTCTGAGTTTCTTAGTGGCATCATTTCTCTTCGGTCTGAAGAACTTCCTTCAGCCATCTTGTAGAGCGAGTGTGGTGGCAGCAGATTCTACTCATTTTCCTTCATCTGTGAATGTCCTCATTTCACCTTCATTTCTGAAGGATATTGTCACTTGATCCAGTGTAATTCTGCATTGACATTCTTTCTTTCACACTTTAAAAATGTTGTGCCACTTCCTTCTGGCATTCCCGATGAATAATCCGGTTATTCCAATCATTGTTTCCCTCCAAGTAATGTTTTGCCCTGGCTGCTTTAAAGACTTTGTCTTTATTTTTCAGCAGTTTGATTATGATGTGTCTGAGTGTGGATTTCTTTGGGTAACTGTTTGACAAATTACTTGACTTCTCTGTGCCTCAGCTTCCTCTTCTGAAAAATGCCAATAACATGGCACCTGCATCATAGATAGAGTGGGTGAGAATTAAGTGACTTAATACATGTGAGGTATTGATATGTGCCTTGCCATGGTAAGCTCTTAGGAATGTTAGCTATGCTTAGTTACCCTTGAGGCAAAAACTTATTTGTTTTCTTCATAACACTTGATGTACCTGCTTCGATTGTATTCAGTATCGGAAAGCTCCTTAATTCACAGGTTGGTTTTTAAAGTTCGACCCTCATGCCCTTCTTTATAAACCACTGGCCTGCCTTAGTCACAATAATCCTACGCATGGCAATATGTTTCTGAGCATCTTTTGTACAAAGTGACCATTTGGTTACAGGATTTTAGATGGTGGCATAAGTATGTGTCATTTCTCAAAGCTTCTCGCAGTAATGACAGATTATGTACTCGGAGGGCTCTCTTTGCAGTGCTTCTCAGATCTCGTCTTTCCTAGTGTGGTTTTCTAACCATTCATACTCCTATTCTGCATTTCATTTTAGGTCCACGTGCTGACTTTCACTGTTTACATGTTGCTGCATGGCCTCACCAACAAGCTACACGTCGGGGATTTGGACTCTTGTTTAGATATAATGATTGAGGTAAGATTTAGAGAAAGGAATTCTAAAATTTTTTTTTAAGTGGGCAAAGGACACAAAAAAGTTCACAAAGTAAGAGATAATAATAGCCTATAAAAATGAAAATAACGTACTATCTCATCTAGATTAGTGGGGTTTAAAAAGCTAAGTCTCAAGTGAAGTGAGATAGGCACTCGGCCATTGCTACTAGGTCATGGGTTGGTACAGCCTTCCTGGAAAGGAAATTGACATTGTATATCAAGAGCTTTGGAAATGAGCAGAAATTTCAACCACTTTCAAGAATCTGTTTTAAAAGAATAATCAGAGATGTAGTCTGGGGTTTATATAAAAGTATGTTTACCAGAGGTTTATTTATAACAGTGAAAAATTAGTAACAATCGATTTTTCCTATCCTTTTCAAATGAGGTATGCATATGAACTTCAGAAGCATTTTGAAATTTATTCATAAAAATGTTGTAAACTCATAGCCTAGTTTGAGAATTGCTCAACTACCTTAATAATTTGTACATACAGGCATACCTCAGAGATACTGTGGTTTTCTTCCAGACCACTGTAATAAAGCTGGTCATAATCTTTTTTTTTTTAAATATAACTTTTATTATATTTTTTTTGTTGTTACAGTTGACAGTCAATATTATTTTATATTAGTTTCAGGTGTACACATAGTAGTTAGACATTTATATAATTTATGCAGTGATTCCTGCCCCCTGTTGGCCTAATATCCACCTGGCACTATACATAGTTGTTGCAACATTATTGACTATATTCTCTATGCTGTACTTTACATCCCCGTGACTATTTTGTAACTACCAATTTGTATTTCTTAATCCCTTCACTTTACAATCAGCTTTTAAAATTGGATAATTTGATAATTTGGGGGTCAGGATTAGGAAGACAACTAAATTTGTCACACAACCTTTAATTCATTTATTCAAAAATGTAGACTCTAACCTTGAATTAAATGCATTAATTTCAATAACATCTAAGTTGCAAATATCATGAGAATTTCTTAAAGAGAGACTAAGTTACTCTTTGGTAGTATCAGAGAAGTACCTGTCTGTATATTACATAGTTATATGGTAAATCTGTGGAGTACAGCAGGTGTTTAAATAGCATCATATCATCATAATATTGATGAGATGCCATAGGAACTTAATTCTTGTTTGTATTGGTCAGCCGATGGTAAAACTGGTTTTGTTTGTCATTCTTATGTCAGAACTGGTTCGTATGTCATTTTACTTTAGGTCGCAGAACCTATCGATGACATTGAGGACTTACTGTATTCTTCTTTTATTTCTCATTAGTGTAAACCTTCAGGTGTTTCTGTATTTGTTTGTTGTTTTAGTCATTGGTCCCCAAACTATATTGAAAAAAGTGAAATCTAATAGAAATTCCTACTGACTAATTTCAGTCCAGTCCAACTGGTTTTCCTTGGTTTGGACATACCAATACTCTTTCCAAAGACCTTACGTTGGCACATCTTGCTGAGTGTACATAATTGCCATTTGGCCTTTTTCTTCTAAAGATTTTTAACCACGAGTTGTTTGGTGCCATTGCTGAAGAGAAAGAAGTAAAGCAGATCCTCTCCAAAGTCATGGAGGCACGAAGAAGCAAGAGTTACGATTCTTATGAAATCCTGGGCAAATTTGTAGGAAAAGATCAGGTTACAAAACTTATCCTTCCACTGAAAGAGGTAAGGAATTGAATGTAGTACAACAGATCTTGAAAAGAGCCTGGCAGTGCAAACCTTCACACTGCACCTGATCACCATGTGCTTTGGTGCAAAGGACATCATTACCATATGGTCACTAGCTGGCAGCCCTGAGTTGAATAGTCTAATCCAAGAATCAGAGTCCCTGGTGTCAGCCATGAAATGCAGAAGGAAAAGCAATAAGAATAGAAGTGAAGGGGAATTGTACAGTCAGCAGCTAAGAATATAGGCCTTTGGGGTCACACTGCTACTCTCAGATTGCCAAGAGGAAGAAAATTGGCATTTGTTGAACATATTATGTTCTAAACATTGTGCTTCATTATCTCTTCTAACCTGTACAACCACCCTGTGAGATCGATGGTGCTTCTATCTTAGAGATAGGAAAATTCAGCCTTGGGAAGGTAGCAAGGATCATGGGTAAGGAGAAAAGTCAAGACTTAGTTCCAGATCTTTCTGATCCAAAGCTCACATTTTCCTGCTGTTTCTTTCTGCTTCCTATAGGGCAGGGATAGTGTTCTCTGTGCCTGTTACAGGGGTGAACATTTGATAAATGTTATTAATTCACTTTATTAGTTTTATGTACTAAAACTAGAGGAAAAAGCACTATCTAGTGTCATGAATTGACTATAATTCCCAATGTTTTGGTGCTAGATTAACCCCATAATTGTCCCTAGAAATGCATTTAGTCTGATCTAAGAATGTTAGATATTTCGAGGATGAAAAGAGTCAACAGAGCTCATGTATTTTCCACGTATATTGTCAAATCCCTCCACCTTTGCAAAGTAGTTTTGAATGCACTTGGAGGGTTGACATCTTACAAGTGTCACATATCTCCAGCTGTGTGCCCTCAGTCCTCACCAACAAAGAGCACACAGGGACTGCAAGAAATTCACAGGCATACGCACTGCTGACAGTGGTTATCTCTGGTGTTGAGGTTATGAGTAAATTTGACTATATAGCCTGTCTCTTTAAAATATTACTAAGATTGTGGGAGTTTTTTATTAGAAAAAAAATATTAAAAAGCAAACACACACACACACACACACACACACACACACACACACACACACACAAAAGCCACATTACAGCAAATCAAAATTCAGTGTTACCTCAGCATGACATTTGTGTTTGCCTACAGATCTTGCAAAATACCACGAGTTTAAAATTGGCCCGGAAAGTTCATGAAACCTTACGCCGAATCATTGCAGGATTAATTGTCAATCAGGAAATGACAGCAGAATCCATTCTGTTGCTCAGTTATGGATTGGTCAGTGAAAATCTCCCCCTATTAACAGAGAAAGAAAAGTAAGTTTGAAAAAAACAACTATCGTTTAAGTGCTTGCTTCTGATAAACCATTCAATTCTTATTTACTTTTAAGTGAGTTAATTTAATAATTTGCTTTATTAAAAAATTATATTTATCTGAGTTATAAGATGGTACTATTTTGTGGTATTTGGGCTGAGGTCCTTCCAAGTGGTACATCTCAACATGAGATTATTTTTCTGATGAATGGGGTAGCTAACGTGACAGCAGCTGATTTTTTGGGCATTTCTCTGACATTTCTATTTGGAATATTTATTCAATCAAAAGTTAGGATAGATTTTAAATACATCCCTCTTGTTCTGATCAAAGACTTAGACCTTAAAAGATTTTAAAATACCTTATTAGTAAGCTTTCTTTGGATTTTGCTTTTGTGTTCTAAAAGACACGCCTTAGCATTTGTTTTCAGATATCAAAGAAAGGGAGTGTCCCCTTGCTGTTCACTGTTCATCTTTTTTTTTGGTTGGGGAATTGGGGGAGGGGAACAGCCAAGCTGCTGTCCTTTAATCTTAGTTGTGGAGGGCGCAGCTAGCTCAGCTCCAAGTCCAGTCGCGCCACTCAGCTTAGGGTGCTGTGTTCAATTAGTTGCAGGTGGGTGTAGCCACCATCCCATGCGGGAGTCGAACCGGCAGCCTTGTTAAGAGGGCTCTCTCTATCCCCTGAGCCATCCGGGTGGCAGCTCAGCTCAAGGTGCCGAGTTCAGTCTTAGTTGCGGGCAGGTGTAGCCCACCATCTCGAACAATCAACCTTGTCAGGGGCACGTACTCTCACCAGCTGAGCCAGCCTGCCACCTGTTTGCAGCTCAGCGGCAGCTCAGCTCAGGTGCAGCTCACTGGCCCATATGGAAATCGAACCAGCGACGCTGTTGCTTAGAGCC
>NW_017731518.1:2835305-2908676 GCF_001890085.2 Hipposideros armiger | reverse complement strand
CCCCACCCCCTTGCTGTTCATCTTAGTTTGAATGTGTGTGCATCAGTCTGGCCTCTCTTTCTGCGGTTGTGCTAGTAACCTCAATCAACAACCTGATAATCTCTTCTGTGTCTTGTGGTTAAAGGAGAAGAAAACCCCAGAGCAAACAGCACATTATTTAGTGCTCAGCTCTCATCACCAAAGAGGGCCAGAGTAACTAGTGGGAAAGCAATATATGGTGTTCTTTCCTTTATTTTTTATTTCATTGTGATTGACAGAAATCCATCAGCCCCTGCACCAGATCCCCGTCTGCCACCCCAGAGCTGTCTTCTGCTACCCCCAACTCCAGTTCGAGGCGGGCAGAAAGCTGTTGTGAGCAGGAAAACTAACATGCACATATTCATTGAGTCTGGGCTTCGGGTAAGAATTAACCTTACAGTGCGACTCAACTGCCCACAGTGGGTCTGTAGGTTTTACTGCTCTGCTGAATTTCTAGTACTGCTCATTTCCACTATAAATGCCTTACTGTAAACAAATTATGGAATATTTTTTAAAGGGTGGTGCATGGTCCATTTATTATTTCTCTCTTCTTTGCTTGATAATATAACTCAGAATTAATGATTCTGACCTAATATTGATTATGGTTTTATTATTGCTATGCCCGTGAGTTTGCACCTCTAGACTACTTTGAATTTTTTTAAAAGGTGGTGAGCTTTTAAAAACACAAGTCTGATCATTTAATTTCCTTTTAAAAACCTTTCATTGGCTTCCATTTTTCCTAGGAGAGAGCCAGTCCTTTATTTGGGCTGCAAGGGCCTAGCCTCATATTGTACCACTCCAACACTTGCCAGCCACACGTGGCTTTCCCTCAGCTCTGTGAAGTCTCCACACTGTTCTAGCCCCAGGACCTCATCACCCAGTCCTCCCTCTGCCCACATCCCCACAGAAGTCTCCAAGCACTCTGCGTTTACAGTTAATTATTGCCTAGGGTGTGTCTTCCTGGCTAAGATCCATTAAGGCAGGACCGTATCCATCTTGGTCATTTCTGCATCCTGTGTGCCGAGCCAGCGCCTGGAATCAAAGTAGGTGCTGAGTAACCATTTGGGTAACGAACTTAGAATCTCAGCTACACAGTGCGCTCCCACCTTCTTCACTTACCGAGGCTCTCCCAAGCAGATTCCCAATTTTCCAAAAGCTTTGTGTATCAAATAGAAGCACCTTAACATTTCACATGTGTCTCTTAAAATCATTTCACCGTTACCTAACTCATTCGGTCTTATGGGCAACTGCTGTGAAATATCTCTTTAAACATTTAGCTGCTGCATCTGAGCCTGAAGACTTCCAAGATCAAGTCTTCAACTGAACATGTTCTGGAAATGTTGGATCCTTTTGTGTGTCTCCTCATAGACTGCCTGGGTTCCATGGACGTGAAGGTGAGCATCTTCCCTCACAAGGGCTGTGTCGTGCGAAACGCCCGAATGTGCTACTTCTAGGCTCGGGCTTCCCAAGGTAGTTGAGTTTTTCAAGGGATTTATGACATCATGAACCATCTCTATTCCCTGCATTCAGTTGCTTCCCAATGTAATTATCCCATATGTTGGGATAGCCCTTAAAGCTCTAAAAGGCCTTCCAGGTACATTAATTATATCATGTGATCCTCACAGCAGCTTCCTGAGGGTGAGTGGTCGTGTCCCATGTCAGTGTCATCATCACCTCATCATTGCTGTCGCTGCCACTACTCACTGCTACAAACCCTCAGAACCATCCATAAGGCATATATTATCGTTTCTGTTATATAGCTAAGAAAACTAGGCCTCAGGCTAAGTGACTTGCTCCAGAGTCACAGATCTAGGCCGTGAGCCTCAGCCTGTCAGACTCCAGCGCCTACACCTCGCCCATTTCCTCAGATTGCCTGTTTGACGGTGAAGGTGCCGAGAGGTTAAGTAACATCTCTCTAATCGAGTAGGTGTAAGCTGCAGAGCTGGGGTTTAAGGCCTGGCCTTTCTGACTCCAGAGCTGTTTGTTCTGCGTCTTCATCTGATCCAGCCCAGTAAGGCCATCACAGCAGCCAGAGCAGTAGGGTCTATGAGATGGAGCTAAACTAGGGGAACTCGCTCATCTAGGCGACCTCTCAGGTTTTGCCTGGAGGGTCAGGGATTCTCATGGAATCACTTTTTTTATACCTTTTTGCACAGCACTTTATTATAGTTTATTATTTCCCATGCTTAATTTCTGAGCCAGTTATCTGCTCCTTAAATGAGGAATAGCACCCTTTTTATCTTTATTTCTAATACTCAGTAAAGTTCCTTGTATATATAAGTTTAGTAAGAACGGATTAAATTGAAGTAACCATTCTAGAAATAAAGTCATTGGTAATGCATTTTTTTTTAATTGGTAAAATTGGTCAACCCATGCAGTCATTTACCCAGATGTATCTCCACTTGCTTTGGAGGAGCAACTAGTTCTTCTACAACAGGGAATAAGAAACTTGCCTATCTTCTTACACTTTGGACGCAGTTCTTCCAGATTGGGCTGGGCAGAGCATTTCATTCCTTCAACTCATTGCTTATAGAGTCTACACAGCCTTGGGTGCTGGGTTGTCGGGTGTAGTCACTTCATAAGTTGACTGGTTTTGTTTTTGTTTTTCAGGTTATCACAGGCGCTTTACAATGCCTGATCTGGGTCTTGAGGTTTCCTCTGCCTTCCACAGAAACAAAAGCGGAGCAGCTTATAAAACACCTTTTCCTTTTGTTGAAAGACTATGCAAAACTCGGAGCTGCCAGGGGCCAGAACTTCCACCTGGTAGTAAATTGTTTCAAGGTGAGGTGTTTTCACATGCACTTAGAAAACGCCAGGCCCGGGATTAACATCAAAGTTAGCTTTCCACCATGTCCTTTGTGGTCTTGGTCAAATGTTCTACAGATTAACTTGCTAAGGCCAGAGGGTTGGTTTCCAGTGTAAAAAAGCATTGATATGATATTAAGTCCTGTTGTCTTGCTCGATCCTGATTTGTGGGACATCCTGGCTATTAACCTCACTCCTGAAACTTGCAGTGTGTGACCCTACTTGTGAAGAAGGTGAAGTCTTACCAGATCACCGAAAAGCAGCTCCAAGTTCTACTAGCATATGCTGAGGAGGACATTTATGATACTTCAAGACAGGCCACTGCGTTTGGTCTTCTGAAGGTACGTGTCACCAGCATTGTGGATTAGACAGCTTATGAGCCTCACGTCAGATATTTAGAATAACATGGAACACAGTAGTTTGACTATCTAGAGACTTCCAGAATTAAGTAATTCTAAAGATGATGATTTGGGTGGTTTCATTATAAGCTAACATATCTACTTATTGAAATGTTTGAACGTGAACTCTATATTAATACTTACAGGCAGTTCTCTACAAACACAAGTGTTCTACCTGTATTTATCGTATATGACGTTCCCCTTTTTCTTTTTAATTCTGGTGAAATATACATAACATAAAATTGCCCATTTTAACCATTTTTATGTGCTTTTTCTTTTGGGGATACTTTATGTCTGAAAACTGCCTGTGACTACTTTAACATCAGATTGGCTTATACCCCTCTGCAATAAAACATAGAGTATGTCTTTTCCGTTTGTATTTTAGGCCATTTTATCAAGGAAGTTGCTGGTCCCAGAAATCGATGATGTCATGCGAAAAGTATCCAAGTTGGCAATTTCTGCCCAAAGCGAACCTGTCCGAGTCCAGTGCAGACAGGTCTGTAGAAAACTTATTCCCATAGCCAGGGTTGGGCCCGGCCTTCTCTGTTTGGTTTTTGGATAAGAGAAATGTCAACATCAACTGAATGCTGAAGATAACTTTGTGTCACATTGATGCTTTATTCTGATACTCAGGAACCCATGTCCACTCCAAGTATGAGAAGGGTCTCGGCCTTGTCTTACGGGCATTTTCAGTTAACAAGGAGCATTTCGAGTACAGCCCACCATGTGTGGCATGTTTCAGATAGAGCAGTACCTTTCCTTGTTCAGCATGCTAGCCTGCAGCAAAGATTTCCATCCAGTGGTCTGTCATCCATGCATATCACTGTGTGTCAGGCGCTCCTGGAAGAGTGGTCAGCCAAATGTTTATAGTCCCCATCTTACAGTAGGCGGTACAAAATGAAAATTCCACAAATAGTTCTTTAGTTACAGCCATCATAAGTGCCAGGAGGAAAGAAGTGCTATTGTAGTTCATCACTTACGAGATGCCCCATTATATACCTTAAAGAAAGAAAAACTGTGACACAAGGGTAAGATGCCATATCCCAAGGGTATGACACATCCCAATTTCAGATATGTTAAAATAGGAAAACCTGTGCTCCTTAGAATTAATGAAATATGGAAAAGCGTATGATAAGCATACGTGATCGGTGGAGCACCACCCTAGTGTGAGAGCCGGGGAAGGCTTTCCTGAGGACTGGCATGTGAGCAAAATGTGAAGGGAGAATAAGGCTTCACCTTCCTGGTGAAGGGAGTGGCAGGTGCCTGAGGAAGGTAAGCCGTGAGGCGGGTAGGAGCTGAGTTTGTTGGAGCAGCTAAATGAGAGAGGTGGGGGAGGGAGCCAGGTCAGGCAAGACCTTGTGGACTTGCTAAAGATTTAGAATAGCAAAAGCTGTTGCAGTCAGTAAGCAGGGGAGTGACGTGAGCAGATTTGTGTGCAGACATTTGTTCATCCCTGATCACATGAGCACATACCGACCCAGGAGGTGGAAGAGTCTGAAATGGAAGTATGAACTCAAGAGTTCAGGGAGGGTTTGAGCTGCTGGAAAGGGAGGAGTCTTTGGAATAGCTTCCTGTTAGAAAGAAGGACGACCAGCTGCTATTTATTAAGCACTAGCTGTATGCCCAGCACTTCACATACATGACTTATTTGTAACTATCCTTCCAAAGACATAATACCCCCATTTTATGGCTGGGGAAAAAACAGGCCTAGAAAGTTCAGTGATGTGCCGTAGTTCTCACGGTTTATTAACAAAAGAGGCTGAAAAGTGTACAGTTTGCGAGCAGAGCCTTTGGACGCAGATGGACTAGGCATTGCCACTTGAGTAAGTTACTTACCTCTGTGTGCCAACTTCATTCTCTTCATCTGTAAAATGGGGTAACATCACCTACTTCCTAAGGAAGTGATGAAAAATAACCAAGAAACCCAGTGTTAGGCACATGGAAGCTATTTAGTAAAGACAGTAGTTATTATCAGTCTTAAAATTATTGTTATTCTTATTGAAGGGGAAATACAGGTAGAACCACAGTCTAGACTCAGTCCACCCACCACCCCACACCACCTGTCAAAGAGAGGGGAGCTTCTAACATGGGCCTGAGATTTGGAGCCCTAAACCACCGTGCCAGAGGTGGGCCCGGACTTGACTCTTAATCAGGCAGGGAGGGCCAGACCTGGGTAAGTGGAGTGGGAAGAGAGTCAGAGGCACAGCTGTCAAGGCAGGAGGCCAGCTTCACGTAACTGATGACCTTTCTGAAAGGTCTTTTTAACCTACTAGCATGTCCCAGAAAGCAGCTTAGGAAATGGATCCTGGAGAGAGACACTCCAAATAATCTTCTGTGACTTCTGTTCCCAGGTTTTTCTGAAATATATTCTCGACTATCCTCTGGGTGATAAATTGAGACCAAACTTGGAGTTCTTGGTCGCTCAACTAAAGTAAGTTTAAGCCGTAACCTACACAGAGGAGGCGGCGAAGGTAGTTTCCGCTCTCCTTGTAATGTGGCAGCAGTCTTGAGCAAAGCTGAAACGTAAAGGCACATTCTCTGAGGATGATGTCATATGAATCATTGACTTGATTAGCAAACAGTGTGTGTGGCTTCATATAGCAGTTCTGTAAGTTGCTTTTCAATTCCTTCTGACCATTGAGTTGTCATTAGAGTCCACTTAGGAGAGGGGTAAAAATCTAACAAAATTACATTTAAAACTGCACAGTAGCATGATATATACAAGCATTAAAATTGGGAAAACGGAGGTCTTTTTCCACTTTTTAAGACATAGACTGGCACCTTGTGCCAGTGTTTTAAATTCTTAAAAATAATTACAGGGCCGGCCGAGTGGCGCATTGGTTAAGAGCTGGCTTGGGATGCCAGAGGGCCCCGGTTCGGATCCCACATATGAGGGCCAGTGACACTGCCTTCTACAAAAATAAATAAATAAATAAATAAATAAATAATTACATGTAAATTTAAAAGATACTAACAAGACCTTCTAATGTTCTTGCCCTAGTTATGAACATGAGACTGGGAGAGAGTCTGCCTTGGAAATGATGGCTTATCTCTTTGACACGTTCCCTCAGGTACCGTGAATCACAAAAACAAACGGCTAGCCGTGTTTCCCTTGAGCCTTTGGGAGCCCACGGTCCGCCCTGGTTAGGGCGTCTGTGAGAAGTCCAGTCTGAGTGTGCTCATAAGGGCCTGTTTTCTTTCAGGGGCTGCTCCATGAGAACTGTGGAATGTTCTTCATTCCTCTTTGTCTAATGATGGTGAATGATAACTCTGCCATGTGTAAAAAGATGGCATCCATGACGATCAAATCCTTACTCAGTAAAATCAACCTTGAGAAAAAAGATTGGCTCTTCGATATGGTCACCACCTGGTTTGGAGCAAAGAAGGTTAGGATTACTTTTCGTCATATTTCGTATTTTCGTCGTATAATGAAAAGTCTTAGCTTTTGGTGTTCATACCTTAAGTAAGAATACATATACATTGTTGAATTAATTTTTCCCAACTAGCTTTATTCTTTTTATTTGATTATGCTAATAATATATTCTTATAGTAAAATTTCAGAAAATAGAAGAAGTTACAGAGGGTAATATAAAAATCACCTGTGTGCCCACCACATGGTTAATGTCAGCCAGTGACTCCACTATGTGACTGTTTCATAATGTACTTAACCAGCCCCCATTGATGAGTACCTTTGTTTCCAGTTTTGCTTATTCAGTTTATGGAATGTAATTTTTGTCAATGATTGTATCCACTTGGTGACTCTACCGCCAGCATCACTGGCTCATCTCTGTGGAATATAAACAACACATGTCATATCTGGCTTAAGTGTTAAAGTCAGAATGGGGGCTGGAGGGATGGTATGAAACTTTTTGCCTTTTTTCTTAATTTAAAATGAGAAAAAAAAATGTATCATGCAGTGGATAACGATGAATACCCCTTTTTAAAAATGTTATTCTTGGGGATGAAGATTTCTCCATATTTTTCTTGTTAGCTACCAAAGATCCATTTTCCATTGATTTCTGGCGTCATGAAGAGCTGTTGAGGACAGAATCATGCACGCCTTCATGTTACAATTTTGGACACAGCCTCCTAAGTTGTACTGACATTGTCTTTCGGTGGTGTGTTTTGTTTGTTTGTTGTGTTTTTTTTGGTAGAGCTTAAGTAAACAACTTGCTGCCCTGATCTGTGGCTTGTTTGTGGAAAGCGAAGGCGTCACTTTCGAGAGAAGACTTGGAATTGTCCTCCCTGTGATTGAGAAGGAAATGGATCCTGAGAACTTTCAAGATGTAAGTTTTGTGCCAGGGACTAAAACGTCTGCTAACTCTTATCGTTTTGCTTGAGATGGTCTAGCTAATAGATTAAATGATGTGTTCAAAGATTTTGTTGTTGTTAATAAAAGCAAGAATTCAGTGTAGTTGAATCTTCTATGGGGGCTAAAGTAAGTTATCGTCCCTAGTATATGACGATCAAAGGTTCTCAAGCGGGGTGATTCTGCCCCTCAGGGGAGGTTGAGCAATGTCTGGAGACATTTTTGGTTGTCACAACAGGAGGGTGGGAGGGGACTACTGGCATCTAGTGAGGAAAGGCTGCTAAATATCTTCTGGTGCACAGGACAGCCTCCCACAGCGAAGGATTATCTGACTCAGAATGTCAGTTGTCTTGCAGCTGAGAAACCCTGGTGTAGATTTACATGCTGGAGTAAAAATGTCCGTCGCATACTTTGGCGTCGTTGTCTTGATTGATTTGCATCCAATCTGTGTTTAGATCGTGGAAGAGACTGAAGAAAAAGCTGCGGATCGCCTTCTGTTTAGTTTTCTGACACTGATGACTAAACTCATCAAGGATTGCAATATCATTCAGTTCACCAAGCCCTATGAGACTTTGAGTAAAATCTGGAGTAAGTGTTGCCTTTTTATTTAAATCTAAAAGTGAACATGTTAGTTGTGATAAAACCATTGAAAACAGATTTGGGGAATTAGAATAGGAATACTTCAGAAAGTCTAGAATGTCAAAGAAAAAGCCTATGAGAAAAAAATTATAGGGCTCTTTCATATTAATTACAGTAAAAATGTTTCTGAAAAACATATATATTTATGACTTTGTAAGTAATACATTTCATTTATTAAAGAAAGAATATTAGTTATGGGAGATATAAGAAAGGAAAAAATTCTCCCAAGTCCTCCTTGCTACTTGATAATAATTTGGTATATATTTCCATCCAGCCTTTTTGTTGTTTTCTTTGTTGTTGCATAATTCCATATAAACTTTTATATCCTATTTGATTGTACCTAAGTAAGCATATTACTATAATATGCTTAGTAGATATCCTTTTAAATAGCTATAAATAGTCCATCATGTAAATGTGCCATGATTTACTAAACCGTTTCACTCCTGTGAGACATTTAAGATATCACTTTAAATGAAAAATAAGATTATAGGTTTTTTAATTTAACATTCGAGTTTGATTAGTCTGTAGGAAATAGACAATGGAATGAATGCTTTAAGTACCCACCCATTTTAAGAGAACTCAGGATCCTATGAGAAATAATACAGTTACTAAGGTACTGTATGGCCTACTCTGGTTTCATGAAATATAGCAGCATAGACTAAAACTCTGATATGACATGGCTCATCCAGAATTTTAATCCTGTTCCCTGACACCACAAGGTTTTTCCACTGTACTTTCCAAGTGGCAGATGGAGAGTGGCCATGCAGCATTAGAGTATGACATTTAAGGGATCGTATTTAATAGTACAAGCTTTGGGGCCAGATGGAGCTGGGGCCTGGGCTTGGTTCTGCCTGTTACAGCTTGGTATGTCTCTTAGTCCCTCCTGAACATCCGTTTCCTTATCTGCAATGTAAAATAGAAATGAGAATTCCAGCCTCACAGAACTGTTGTGAGGTCTAAATGAAGCGTGTAACACACTTAACCCTGTGCCAGGCACATAGAAAGCCTCAAGAAACGATACCTTTCTGGTCAGCTACTTGGAGCCGCCAATTTCAATACTTAGGAGAAACAAATGTGTACCTACATATATATCTGCATTAATTTTAATTTAAAAATTGTAAATGTTATTGCCACCTTCTGTCTCTTGAATCTGAAACTCGTTCTTAATCGAGTTGGTCTGGTTTTAGACTTACTTGTATCTCTCTCACATCATTTACCATGTTAGGAGTTGGTTTTCTAGTTGTTTAGTGTCTCCCTAGCTCCTTGAGAGCTTCTGGGAAGCAGGGGCTGTTTTGTTCATGTTTAGTTCTCAAATCTAAGCACATAATAGGTACTCCAGAAATGCCTAAATCAGTCATATTTACCACCAGAGTCCTGAAAACTGCAAGACCTCTGAGAATGCATTTTGGTTCCCTTGGTTCCTTCAGGTCACGTGCACTCCCACCTGAGACATCCCCACAGCTGGGTGTGGCTCACCGCGGCCCAGATTTTTGGATTGCTCTTTGCCTCTTGCCAACCAGAGGAGCTTATTAGAAAATGGAATGCCAAAAAAACTAAAAAGAAACTCACAGAGCCTGTAGCATTCAGGTTCCTAACAAGTGACCTTGACCAAAAGGTAAGCCTTCTCTAAAACTTGTCTTCCCTCGTGACCTGTGTGGGATGTTCATGCTGCTCATGTAGCTATATGGGGTTGGCCCTTGTGAGAAATTCTTCCAGCCAAAAACCTGTTGCATATGTGAATCTATAGGAATGTGAGGAACTGGAGAGGGGTCACCCTCAAGGCCAAGGTTTTTCAAAGATAATTTTTAGACGATCAGTCTAATTACTTTTGCTTTGCTTATTTAGCATGTTCATCTTCTATTATATGTTTAAATTCTTTATCAGCATTGGAAAATAAGATGATTATTGTCTGTCCTGCCTCCTTCATAACCTTGTTGATAACTAAATGAGATCACGTTCATAAAAATGTTAGGTAGGGACCATGTTTCATCCATCTCTGATTTCCTAGGATGGCCCAGCACAACGCCTGGCTCATACTGGGAACTCTGTAATACTGAATGAGTGGAGGGTAAAAAGGAAGAAAAGAGGGAGAAGCATTAGAATGTTTCAAAGCTCTCTACTAATCATCTAAGGGATTATGATCTATTATCTCCCTAGAGCTTGAAAGTATCTCGTTTCCTTGGGCCTAAATGTCTGTGGTAGGTAGAAGGGAACAGTTATACAATTTCTGTTCATGAACCAGAACCTCTCCAGATCTGCACAGGTGGTCATTCAGAGCAAAATCTAGTACCTCAGTTGTATTACTATGGTTAGTTACTCAGAAATGCCCTGCATTGTGTCTCCTAATGTACGTTTTCTCTTCACAGATGAAAAGTATCTCCCTAGCCTCTTGCCATCAGTTACATTCCAAATTCTTGGATCAGTCTCTGGGAGAGCAGGTAAGTATCATAATCCTATCCCGTTACATACAAGGGACCTATTCTACCAACAGTCTAGGAATAGGATCAGATTTGGTGTTTGGTTTTTGTTTTGTTTTTCCTAGTTTAATGCTTGAGGAATTAAATGAAATAATAAACATACACTCACATGCTCAGTTATGCACATATATCTAATTGACTCTGGGGTCCATTTGGGATTTCTCTTGGTTCCATTTAAAATTCCCAATAAAGATGATGCCGTGGAAGGCTATTTATTAAATCTTTTTATCTTCAATTTTAACATATCTGCTCCGCATTGTGACTGAAGCTTTGAAAGAAAGGCATTGATTTTTATATTAAACTGTAATATTGAATTTCTTACCCCTAGAATTTGAAGAGAAAGCACTAATGTTCATGCTTCAGTGTGGCCTGACAATTGTCTGTCCTTAAGAGAAAGCAGATAAATAATTCAATCACTAAGAAGCTTTATGTGTTTTCATATTATAAAATTATAACTATATGTAAAATGTAAATATAGAGAAGGCATTTACAAGTACATAGTAAATGTAAATTGCTTTTGAGTAGTTGGTCTGCTACTCCCATTTTCAACTCTTTTAATATAGCAATTGGGCTAGTAAATGCTTACGTGACACAGAAGTGGTATATGGAGATGAGTAAGGCACTTGACCTTGACTATTGTGAGTCGTGGACAAGATGGAGCAATGTAGACCAAGGTATAGGGGCACTAGAGGTGAATACCACATCTAAAGCGCCATACACACTTATACTTCTATCCCTTTTTTTTTTTTTTTTTTAAGATTTTTATTGGGGAATTGGGGGATGGGAACAGTGCTGGGGAATTGGGGGAAGGGGAACAGACAAGTTGCTGTCGTTTTGTTCTTCAGTCTAGTTGTGGAGGATGTTGCTTCACTGGCCCAAGCTGGCATCATCATTGCGCTCTTCCCAGGCGAGGCAGATCAGTCGCTGGCTTCTGGACGGCCGCTCACTGTAGCTGCTGGCCGCTCATGCTGGCTGCTGGCTACATACGGTAGCCCATGGCAACCCACTGCAGCAGGGGCTGCAGCCTACGCCATAGCCTGCGACTCAAAGCAGCCCAGCTCCAGGTTGAGCTGTTTGTTGTTCAGCATCTTAGCTGTGGAGGGCAGTGTCACTGGCCCTCATATGTGGGATCCGAACCGGGGCCCTCTGGCATCCCAAACCAGTTCTTAACCATCGCGCCACTTGGCCGGCCCTTCTATCGCTTTTTAAAATAAAGCTATAACATGCTTCATTCTGTGGCAGGGTTGGGGAAGGAATGGCTGGCTAGTCAGTGGATAGCAGCAAGGCCAAAGAAATCCAGCTGGGGTGGATTGCAGGTGGGCTCTCACACAGTATCAGTTTTGATAAAAGTGGACAGACATTCAAACCCAGGACAGGGAGGAGGAGATTTACTAGTACTGACCCAGGATGAAAGAAAGTACAGATTTTAGTTCATTATAATCTTAAAAGTGAGTTAACAATGTGAGGTGACTGCCACAGGGGGAAAGGCCTCCAAATCAGGGACTGCCTTCCTGGAGATCCAGGCTTCCAAAAGAAGGAAATTATAGTCTTGGCACCAACTCTCGATGGACAGGCTAGACTAGGACAGTGTGTGGGGTTCTGAGGACTACATTTGGGGAACTTTTGGGACACAGCACCTCTAGTGGAGCAGCCAGGATGCTTTCCTCCTTCCCATGAGGGGTGTGAAATACCTACATCTGCGATTTCATGGATGTCACAGGGACTCAATAAATGTGTCCCTTATTAAGAGACTAAAATTGTCCCTGGGCTGTTTACCTGGATTAGATGGGATTTGAGGAGGGAGGAGCCAGTGTTTAGAAGTTATGTTTGAATTCTCAAGACCTTTGAATTCTGGCTGACCGCTCACTTTATCTTTGGGCGAGTCATTTAGTAACTCAGCCTCAATTCTCTCTCCTGATAATAGTACCTAATAGGGCATTTTAAGTTGAATTGGAATGCTGTATACAATGCTTCTCATCAGTTCTCAATAAATGGAAATTGTCATTTCTGTGAAGAAAGAATGAATTGAATGGAATGAGGATAAAAGCTTTCTTTAAAAATGTAAATGGGCAGTCCAGAATAAATTGGTTTACTCTGTGTGACCTTAAAGGGTAGAACTAAGCCAACTGGACGAAAGTTACATGGAAACGGGTTTAGTAGGCACACTATAAGGAGGAACTGAAGAATTACCAAAAAAAAGGGACCATCATCAGTGTAATAGTGCAATACCCAGTTGTTTATTTTCTAGTTGTCGAACACCTATAAAGCTTCTGTTTTGCCAAGCCATATTTATTTCAAAATCAAAGTCCAATTCCTCCCCTCCCTTCCTTTTTTTTTTTTTTGGTCAGTTTTTTTTTTCTTAGTTACAGTTGACATTCACTATTAGTTTCAGTTGTACAGCGTAGTGGTTAGACATTTATATACTTTATGCAGTGATCCCCCCGATGAGTCTAGTACCCACCTGACACTCACTATACATAGTTGTTACAACATCATGACTATATTTTCTATGTGTACTTTACATCCCCGTGATGATTTTGTAATTACTAATTTGCATTTCTTCGTCCCTTCACCCTTTTCTCCCAGCTCTCCAACCCCCCTCCCCTCTGGCAATCATCAGTTCTCTGTATCTATGCGTCTATTTCTATTTTGTTTGTTCCTTTATTTTGTTCTTTAGATTACACATGTAAGTCAAATTGTATGGTATTTCTCTTTCCCTGTCTGACTTACTGCACTCAGCACAATACCTTCTAGGTCCATCCATGTTGTTGTGAATGGTTAAGATTTCATTCTTTTTCATGGCCAAGTTTTTTTCTTGTTTTTGTTTGTTTGTTTGTTTATTTTTAAGGTTGTTAAGAATTTGCTGTTTGTAGCCAAAGTCTTGTATTTACTGGAACCCGATTCTGGGGCTAAGCAAGGTGAGATGAAGGAGCACGTGGAGGAAGAAGCCGCTGTAGGCGATGGCGTGGCCGGAGAGGATGCAGACGACGAGGCCTGTGCACGCGAGAAGGCAGAAGCTGACAAAGACGAGAAGGAAGAGCACAGCCGGCCGGCCACGCTGCTGCACTTGATCCAGAAGTTGTCCCGGATTGCAAAGCTGGAAGCTGCTTACTCACCGAGAAACCCCTTAAAGGTGCGAATAATATGCAGTTATTGAAAGTAGTCCTTTTTTTAGAAAATATTTTAGTGGTGTCGGTGATCCTCCCAAGTCCCTAGGAACTTTTGAATACAAAATGCAGCTCTGTCTGCCCCAAAACAGACCTTGTTTTCTAAATTAACTGTGTGGCTGCAAGTATAAGAGAAACACTTCTGATGAAAAACAATCTGGATTTTCAGAGAACCTGCATCTTTAAGTTTCTCGGAGCTGTGGCCATGGACCTTGGCGCAGACAAGGTGAAGCCGTACCTCCCGGTGATCATAGCCCCTTTGTTCCGGGAACTGAACAGCACCTTTGCGGAACAGGGTAACGGCAGCCTCTCCTCAATCCTTGCACCTCTCCTGAATGCTTTTCTTCCTTCCTGTCCTCCCTCCTTGGCAGAGTTTATTTTAGGAAGGAAAACTTGCTAGGTATCAAGACAATAGCTAACAAATAAGGCACGTTTGTGTGATCGTTGCCTACTTGCTCCTACATGCTTTCTCACGTTTAAGAATGAATGTTCCTAGAAGATAACGTTTCACTCCTAAGCACAGATTAAATATTCAAAGAAAACTATAATTTGGGGTGGTTCTAAACTTCATAGTGCTATGAAGAACGAACAATGGGAAGTCATTATATTCTCAAGAATTATAAGGCAAAAGTATATGAAATAGTTTAAATATCACTTCAGTTTTTCCTGTTTTTTTTTTTTTTTTTTGCCAATGCATTGGGTGCATTTCCCTCACTGATCCTAAAATGTGTCTTGATAATAGGAAAAGAGGGAATTGAGGGTTGGGTTAGAAAGAGAGCAGATAAAGTTTTTAAAAATAAATGTTAAAAGTTTTAAAATAAAACAAATGAAGTAAATGTCAAAGCAGGAGCTGTTTTAGTCCCACAGCCTTGAAAGTTTCCTTCCTCTTCGAGGAAAAAAAGCAATGGTGAAGGTCAGGTCTGCTTTGGTTCTCATCAGACAACATTTATGAGCACCTAATATCTGCCAGGCAGTGGGGGTTCAACAGTGGAAAAGGCCTTGTCCCTATTGTCAAGAAACTTGGAATCTAGAAGAGGTGTTGAACTTGATGCAAAAATATGTGGGTTATTTGCATTTGGGAGAGGAGGCAAGGAAGGGTGAGAGAGCGCAGCTTTGTGTAAGCTTCTCAAAGGAGTCTTTGATCCACACACACACAAAAAAAACGTTGTCAGAGCTAAGCCTCTGTGACCTGCGAATTAGAGAAGACCTAGAGAAACGCGCTTACCTTTACCCCATCTGCAGGGCTGAGCAGGTTAATAAAGGTAACCCAAAACATTTCCGTCCAGTTCTCAAATTCCTAATGTCTTCTGAGCCGGGATTCTGCTGGGAAGGCTGTTTCGTGGTCTCTGATCCCTTGTTGCATCCTGGGGGATGTGTCCAGCACTCTTGCTTGTCCTCTCATCTCAGAAACGTAAAGGCTAGATTCAGATTAGTGTTTAATGTTGAAGTAATAAAATTGATAATGCTTCCAGAGTTTAAATCGTGCTGCTCGTTGGTTTTGTAGATATTAAAATGTCTCTTTTCTTATGTAATTGCCTCTGATTATTACTCTGTGTGTGATTAGATCCTTCGCTGAAGAATCTATCCCAGGAAATCATAGAATTACTCAAAAAGCTGGTTGGGCTGGAGAGCTTCTCATTAGCCTTTGCTTCTGTACAGAAACAGGCTAATGAGAAAAGGGCACTCCGGAAAAAGAGGAAGGCTTTGGAGGTAAGTTTGCTGTTTGAAAATACTCGTATTTAGGTTGAATCACTGTTTTTAACCAGGAGTGTGTGCATGCATGTGTGCGGCACTACCCAGGGAGGAAAGAGGAACTGGCTGTTTGAGAAGTGGGGACTTTACAGCTGGGGCTCCAGGTTGTCTTTAATGGGCATGTATTGCATTCGTGATGTTTGAAAGAGAACAAAAGGGTCCATTTGTGCATTTGATTTTTATTGGCTTAACATTTACTTGAAAGCAATATAAAATGTCTGTTCTTTTCTCAAGTTTGTAACTAATCCTGATATTGCCGCCAAGAAAAAGCTGAAGAAACACAAAAATAAAAGTGAAGCAAAGAAGAGAAAGATAGAGTTCCTGCGTCCCGGATATAAGGCCAAGAGACAAAAGAGCCACAGCCTGAGAGACTTGGCAATGGTGGAGTAAAGTAGCCCTGTGCTGAGTGTTCCGGCTTCCCCCAAAGTATGGCCTTGCCAGTTAGCTGCTGGTCTGACATCACAGCAGGTTTTATTATTTAAGTTAAACTTTGGCAGAGATTGTATATTATTTTACAGTTAATGTAATGCTCATATTTTTTAATTAAAACATTTCATAATACTATTGTATTTTCACTGTCTAAAAAGCATGTGACACTAATGATATAGTTAAAAATGTTTTGTTTCTAAAGATACATTTTAAAATAGCAATAGAAAAGTTAGGAGTAGATCAAACAAATGATTTGCAATACCCTTACAGAGGCAGTTATAAAACTATCAAAAGACATTAAGAAAAATTTCCACACAAAAAAAGAAAAAACTGCACAAATGGAGAGGCATAACCATGTTCATGAATAGGAAGATTGAGTATCATAAGATGCTAGTTTTTCCCAAGTTAGATCCCACTGGTTAAATGATATCTGAGCAAAATCCCAGGAAGAGTTCGTGTTATCCTAGTAAGCCAAATCTAAAAAATATACAGAAGATAAGCTGAGACTAGCCATGATGCTCTTTAAAAAGAACAGGAAGGGGTTTTCCTGTCAACTATCAAAAGTAAGACCCAAAAAGTGCTATCTGTAGAAGGAACATGTGATAAATTATACTTTATTAAAATTAAGAACTTCTACTTCAGAAAAAACAGAACTGGTGTGGTATGTAGCATATAATGATAAAGGATTAGTAATATCCAGGCTATAGAATGAATACCTGTGAATCAACAAAGATGATCGAGTAGAAAAGAGTGGCAAGAGCAAAACAGGCATTGCACAGAAGAAATAGAAATGGCCCTTAAACATTAACATTTAGATATGTAATAGTCTTAAATATTGAAGTACTTATGTACCGGTTGGTAAATAGTCACTACCTTGAGACCTCCCCCCTGCCCCCCAAGTGCCACCCTAGCTACATGAGTCCCTAGACTCCATATGTCTCCACGCCAGAAATTAAAGGCTTAATACCTGTACTATTAGGGGTCCTTCTGCATCAGCTGTGTCTATCTAGTTGTTAAATGTTTTGAATCACTCCTGTATTCAACATCATTAATAACTGGGGAAATGCAAATTAACACCAGAATAAAATTCCATTTTGAACCCTTCAGACACAGCTGACATCACCACTGTTAGTGAGCATGGCAGAGCAAAGGGAACTCTTGTAAACCACTTGGGCGATTTGGCACTAGCTTGTTCAACCATATGGGGGAGGGGTCTCGCCTCCCTCTACATTTGATGTGGAAGCAATATTCTTTAGTGCCCCATATGCTGGTAAGGGAGTCGAAGAGCCATTCTCTGTGCCAGGCACTTTGCATACCTTTTGTTTAATCCTCAAAGTATTCCTGAGAGATGCCCTAAAATTGGTTCTTATTTTACAAATAAGGAAACAGACTCAGACTAAATAATTTACCTAAGGATAACAGACTGAGGTGCCATAATCAGGATTCATACCCAGGATTGAAAGCCCTTGCTCTCCGAATTTGTAATTATGGGGTTAGAATATTACAGCATATAGCATAGGAATCAAATGTTCAAACAGTCATAACTTCAGCATCTGTGTCTTGATGTAGTGTCTTGTTTCTCTCCCAAACAGGAGTTCTCACACTTCCAGGGGCTTGTAATGTGCCAAACAGATAAATATGGGGCATCTTGAAGGCCAGTTTCAATTCTAAGTGTTCAAAATGCATTGCTTTTATAAAAATTTTAAAAATCAAAAACACAGAAGTTAACACTAAGGCAAAAATCCGAACAAATATCTCAGGGATACTGAGCACAGCTTTGTTTTAATCAGTAAATATTTATTGAGTGCCTACTATGTGCCAGGTGCACCACACTAGATGCAAGGGATACTAACAGTAAATAAAGTTGGTCCCTGCCCTCAAGGAGCTTACATTTCCACAATTTAAAGTGCATCTCAGGTATTCTGATAACAGAATTCCACCTCTCCCCATTTCTTAATTTTTCAGTGTGATCACATAACACAGCACAACTATCAACCAGTTATAAAATAGAATGTTAGAGCTAAAACAAACCTTTGATATAATTTGTCCAAGTCTCTTGTTTTACAGAGAAAAATAAACTGAAGGGGTAGCCATTCGTGCCTAGAACCCTTGTGTTCTCATTTCAAATTTGGTAACTTTTTCCCCTTTCCCGCTTCTCACAAAACAATACTCGGTAGATTTTTATAAATATCAACATTCAAAGTCCTGCAACACACCTGCACAGTGGTTCCTGCTGGACAAGAACCTTTTGTTCCATATTAAAATAAGTGTACGCTCTATTTATCCCATCCTATTCTCGGTGATAAGCCAGACAGATCAGCTAACGTTATCCAAGTGCCGACCTTTGCTATAGATTCACATGCCCTCCTCAGGGCTCACGACAGCACCTACCTGTCAGAGCCCACTTCCCCCCGCTTCTGTCCTCAATGATCCTCGACTGCCAGGAACTACTTTGCCACTTGATACAAATTAGGAATAGCTGCTGGGGAGTAAGTAAGAGTAAAAGCCCCACTGACAAAAAGAGAAAACCACATTCATTTGAGCTGAGAGAATGACCAGAAGTGTGAGGGGAGAGGCCAGAGGCCAACATCTGGAAGACAGTGGCAGGGGCAGGAAATGAACCCCTGGTGTTCTCGAGACCTGAGAGTCACAATGGTATTAATTTCATTTTACCAGCATCTAATTTTTTAAATGCTGGTTGTCCGACTTAAAAAATGAAAAGAATTCTCCCCAATTTTAGTAGTTACTAAGGACTATATTTACTTCTGTCACGCTGTAGCCAATCCTGTGGTAGACTGGGGCAGCTGGAAACGTTCCTTTGAACATAATTCTTTTGCTAGCCTAGCAGTAAGCCTAATTTTTAAAACCAAGAATGCTTAATTTCTCCCTGTAGAACCAATAAGATTTTGACTTTTCACCAAATTTACATGTCCAGTTGCAAGTAGGTTAAAAGAATAAAAGACATCTTTTACAATGCTTCTTAAAATAAATCTTTTTTTATTTCCTTCAATGTGAATTCTTTCTTTAGTGTGTTGTGAATTCATCAAATATAACAATTTAGGATTGTTTTTACTACGTTTACTAGTATGGACAAATAAATTTATAGACATTTTGAATGTACACTACTTCAATTAGCATAATTTTTTTTAAGGAGTTAGGTTGTCTGTGTTACCAAAGTTGGCATTTTCAGGAACTTATGGTGTAGTTGATGGGACAAGCTCCTAACCCTGAAATATCCTTCGGAGCCCTGCTCCCACCCCACTAGCAGCTGGATTAGCTAACTTATCAGAACCCAAGATTCCACACGTCCATAAAACGAAGACATTACAACCTGTCCTCCTTACATCACAGGGTTCTTCCTACAAATCGACTAGGTCAATATACATAAAATTCTTTCGACAACTATAAAGTACTATAAAATGACAACTACAGATAAGTCAGTGAAATTAACCACCAAAATAATTACTTCAACTTCATGCCTATAACCAAAAGCTCCTAAACAAAACAGCTTAAACAAAGTGGTCATTAAGCAAATGAAGAACTAGCCTACTCTACTGAGTTTAATTTTTGGAAAAACTTAATTTATTTTAGAGGGGAAAAAAATCTTAGTGTTTATTCAAACAAGCTGCAACCACTAATTCAAAAACAGGAGGGTTTTTTCCTTAATAAGAGGACATTCTTTAATAGGACTGTATTTGAATAAGAATTCCACACAAATAGAATATATACCTTAACACAAGAAAGGAAGGAATATTTTACATTACACAGACCAGACATTTAGCTGGTTCCATCATAATGAGTTGCCCCTTCCAACCAAATACTTATTTTTTATATTTATTACAAATGTTGCAATTCAGTATATGCCAACAATCATACACAGTTCTAATATTTAATAGTGTGAAGCACACTTAACTGCTTCCAAAAGGACATGTGATGTAGTCTTCATTTCAGAGTAGAAGTGATTGAATTACTGTCTGCTCTTTAATGTTTCAACCAACCTGTGAAGAGAAAATGGTTTCAAAAAATCAACTGCAAACTTTCAGGTATGATCATTTATAAATTTTATATTGGAGGTGGATTCCAAAGCATTTTAAACAATGAAGGCTAAGATAGTTATAGAAAAATGAGGTTGTAGACTCAGTTTTGATGAGGGTCTTTTAGCTTTCACTTGGTCTATGCTTTGAATGAATAATCAAAAAAGACCAAATATCTCCTTCCCAAGCTGCTACTACTACAGCCCAGCCAGATGTGGATAATACAGAGGTTAAAACTAGTCTCAGTCCTCAAGGAGCTAATAATCTAGAGTAAGCAGATGCACAAATCAATCACAAGACAGTGTAACAAGTCCTGTGTCACTGACCTGTGACAAGGACATCTAACCGTGGTGTGTAAGGCAATGGGTATGAAGATACGAGTATGTCAGGGAAGACTCTGAAAGCCTTAACCTAAGTCCTGAAGGCTAAGGAACAGGTGAAGTGAGGCAGGGGAAAAAAAAAATGACAGAGAGCTGGCTTATAGAACTATAGTCAGGTAGGTGTTACTGAAATAAAAGTGACTACACATGAAGATGAGTGGGGAAAAGGCTGGAGGAACTTAATATTATGAGCTGCTAAGTAATTTGCTTTTCATAAGGTAACAGGGAATTTCATGGGTGCACGCGGCTGCACTCACACACAAATGCACAGATGGTTTCTGGAAACATACCATTCCATTGCCTCATCAAGGCCAGTGCCTTTGGTTGCTGAAGTTTTGAATATTTGCCATTTTCGGTCCTTCAAGGCAGGTAACCCAAGTGAATTTGCCATCTCTGAGGGAGTCATGGCCTGTTCCATGTCCTGCTTATTTGCAAACACCACCAAAATGGCTTTTCTCAGCTCTTCTTCCTAAACAGAAGATATTTAACTCCCTTTAATCAATTCACTCCTTTGAGTTTAGGAAGAAATGCCAAAAAAATACATTATTTTAAAAGTATATTCCCTAGGGTCGGCTGAGTGGCACACGTTGGTTAAGAGTTGGCTTGGGATGCCAGCTCTGAGCAGCAGGACCTCGCTTCGGATCTCACATGAGGGCCAGTGACACTGCCCTCTACAGCTAAGATGGTGAACAACAGCTCGACCTGGAGCTGGGTTTCTGTGAGTTGCCGGCGATGGCGAAGGCTGCAGCCCCTGCTGTAGTGGGCTGCTGTAAGCTACCGTGAGCGGCCAGCAGCCAGTGTGAGCTGCCAAGAGCCGCCGTGAGTGGCCGTCCAGTGGCCGGAGACCGATCTGCCTCACCCAGGAATGATAATGCCAACATTGGCCAGTGAAGCAACATCCTCCACAACTAGACTGAAGAACAAAAGGACAGCAACTTGTCTGTTCCCCTCCTCCAATTCCCCAATAAAATCCTTAAAAAAATAAATAAAAGTATATTACCTAATTATTAATATGTAATGTTTGTTATAAATTATTTGAAATTACAGAGAAGTATAAAGAAAAGAAGCTTCACCATAATCCTGCTTTCCAGAAAAGGTGCAATACTTTCAACTCCACCAAAATGTACAATAGTGCCTATTTTCTTTTTTTTTTTTTTTAATTTTTTGGGGGAATTGGGGGAGGGGAACAGACAAGTTGCTGTCCTTTTGTTGCTGTTTAGTTGTGGAGGACATCGCTTCACTGGCCCATGTTGGTATTATCACTGTGCTCTTCCCGGGTGAGGCAGATCAGTCACTGGCCACTGGACAGCTGCTCACGGTGGCTCTTGGCAGCTCACGCTGGCTGCCAGCCACTCACGGTAGCTTATGGCAGCCCGCTGCAGCCTACGCCGTCACCAGCAACTCACAGCAACCCAGCTCCAGGTTGAGCTGTTGTTCAGCATCTTAGCTGTAGAGGGCGCAGCATCATTGGCCCTAATGTGGGATCCAAACCGGGGCCCTGCTGCTCAGAGTTGGCATCCCAAGCCAGCTCTTAACCAACGTGCCACTCGGCTGGCCCAATAGTGCCTATTTTCAATGCAGCCTTGGTAGAACTGGAAATTATATATTTTTCCAAACATAGCTGCTCATTATATGCTTATTATTAGGGTATTAGAAATGTGAATGTTATTAGCAATATATTTTTCTCCTGTGAATTGTAGGTTCATGCCTTCTGCTCATTACCTATTGAGTGGCAGGTCTTGACATGATTAAAAACACTAATCCTTAGTCACTAGTTGTAAAATTGTGTCCCGGTTCTCCGTTTTACCCTAAGTTATATTATCTGGCCTCTTTGAGTTTTGGAGGTTTTTTGTTTGTATTAATATAATTAAATCTATTTTTTCTTTTGTAATTCCTTCCAATTCTTTGATTTAGAAAGACCGTTCCTATCCAGAAATTTTAAATATATTCACTTATATATTCTTATAGTTAATATCTATTTTTTTTTTAAAGATTTTTTATTGGGGAATTGGGGGGATGGGAACAGTGCTTTGGAATTGGGGGAAGGGGAACAGACAAGTTGCTGTCGTTTTTTTGTTCTTCAGTCTAGTTGTGGAGGACGTTGCTTCACTGGCCCAAATTGGCACCATCATTGCGCTCCTCCCGGGCGAGGCACATCAGTCGCTGGCTTCTGGACGGCCGCTCACTGTGGCTGCTGGCCACTCACGCTGGCTGCTGGCTACACACGGTAGCCCATGGCAACCCACTGCCACAGGGGCTGCAGCCTACGCCATCACTGGCGACTCACAGCAGCCCAGCTCCAGGTTGAGCTGCTGTTCAGCATCTTAGCTGTGGAGGGCAGTGTCACTGGCCCTCATATGTGGGATCCGAACCGGGGCCCTCTGGCATCCCAAGCCAGTTCTTAACCATTGCGCCACTCGGCCGGCCCTAGTATCTATTTTCTACATTTAATTCTTTACGCCATTTAGAATTAATTTTTGTCTATAAGTTTTGATGTAATAGTCCTGACCTCTACTTTACCTGTACTTTTTATCAGATAGTAAATATTCATTGACTGAATCAATTAAAAGTTACATCTTAAAGAATGAATGATTTTGGGCCGGCCGAGTGGCACGATGGTTAAGAACTGGCTTGGGACGCCAGAGGGCCCCGGTTCGGATCCCACATATGAGGGCCAATGACACTGCCCTCTACAGCTAAGATGCTGAACAGCAGCTCAACCTGGAGCTGGGCTGCCATGAGTCGCCGGCGATGGCGTGGGCTGCAGCCCCTGTGGCAGTGGGTTGCCATGGGCTACCGTGTGTAGCCAGCAGCCAGCGTGAGCAGCCAGCCGCTGCCATGAGCAGCCGTCCAGAGGCTGGTGACTGATCTACCTCGCCCGGGAAGAGCGCAATGATGGTGCCAACTTGGGCCAGTGAAGCAACGTCCTCCACAACTAGACTGAAGAACAAAACGACAACAACTTGTCTGTTCCCGTCCCTGATTCCCCAGTGCTGTTCCCCTCCCCCAATTCCCCAATAAAATCTTAAAAAAAAAAAAATGATTTTTTAATGAATTTTAGTTATTTCTCCATAAGTTTATACAAGTCAAATGCTAATACCACAAATAGCCTAACAATCCAGCACAACTTGAGAACTGTAAACTAGTTAATAATCCATTTCTTTTATGCAAAACTTTATATGATAAAAATCCATTATAATGTGCACAAAATAAAGTAAAAAAGGCATGAAGGGAAAAAAAAAATCCCTGCTTTCCTTTTCATTATTCCTGCATGAATAAACAATGGAAACAGCAAGAAAATATAAATGATTTCCCCACATTTTAATAGTTTTCTTACCTCCAACATGGCAACTAACTCTGATTTAGAAATGCCAATTCGGTCTCGGTCACAACTGTCTACTACATAAATGACTGCATCTGTGTTTGAATAATAACATCTCCAGTATGGCCTAAAGAAAATTCAGAAAGGGAGAATATATTATTATTTGAAAGAAGAAGAAATGCGTATGTTGATTTATATGCTAGGACTTGGCAGTGATGGGGGGCGGTTACATGCCAAACCTGCCCCCATCCACGTTGGGATCAATGCCATAAAACAAAATGCCATTGTTTCTGATGGATATATACCATATCCCTCAGACGTCAAGGGGTGAAAAGCATGTTGATAAATATCAAATCACAGGACCAAAGAGTTTCTGAATGAGTTCAGACTTTTGGCTGAGAGAATATATAACCTATAAAATCACTAAACGTATTGATAAAAAAGTTGTACACAGACCTGATCATTACATCTTATAAATCTTTAACTAGGAACTCCTTAAGAGGAACGGATTCTTAAAAATTTTACTATGATTTTATATAATAGGCATTAAATTGATCACTAAAGACACCAAGAAGTAGAAATGGCTAAAATTAGAAACAGACTTCAAAATGGTTCAAGAAATAAAACAAGTGAAAAGGCAGCAGGATGCTGGGGAATGCACTACTAATCTCTTAAGATGGTACCATAGTGAGCAACCACTGACAGTCACCAAACATTCCCCGTCGCCATGTCAAGCACAAAATGCTGGGCAGGAGACCTAGGTGTCAGAGAGCATCTGTGTTCACTTTGGCCCTAAATGGTGGGCCTGAAAGGTATTTTTATGAAACCCAGTATAGTCTCTGTCTCACAGAGGAAGGGGCTGACAAGAACTACATGGTGGGCCCTTTTTAGTAAAAATAAATAATTAGGTCTTAAGATTTTCATGAAAACACTTTTCATTAAGTGATATCTGAAAAACTGGTTTCCTTAGATTTTAATTTAATTGAGAGAACAGGCAGTTTTACCTCATTTTAAACTAGGCGGCTTCCACTTATATTACAAAACAAGATATATTTGGTTTACTGCTGTTAACCCTCCAAGAGCCAATAAACGTTAAACCCACAAAATAATCCGGCCTTCATACCATACCTGATGCTTGTCTGTCCTCCTAAATCCCAGACTTGGAATTTAAGGTTCTTGTATGTTACCGTCTCAACATTAAATCCAATGGCTGGAAGATAAATCAAATCAATAGTTTATGTAGACTAATGCATTCTACCTTCAAAGTATCCAATCGAATTTCCCCAATGAATGGTAATTATTGAATCATATTATTGGTTAAGATATTATTCCATTTAAGACAAGACAGCATGCTGTGCTACACACACCAATTAGCCAGTTCAGCACTACTTCGGGTTATGTAAGAGTCTCCAGTCATCTCTGCAAATACATAATTCTTAGCTTAATGGAAATCGTATTATGCTAAACTCTCATAAAACAGTACTGGCATACAAAAGTGTTCTGAAAGTTGTATTTAGAAAGGACAGTTGCAGAGGTATTATAAAAAAATTTAATTTGGGTAAGCAGCAAATAAACGGAACAAAACCAAGAAAGCCTAGATTCTAAACTTCAGTGGGTAAGGACATAGCAGTGGCTGGAGACTGCTTTATGGGAGCTGGGTTCTCGAAGGCTGGCACTCTCAGACCCTCTGCAGACTTCCTCAAGAATTCATCTGTAAAAGGGCATAGCTGCATTGACAAAAGGGAGGTGTCTTGTCCCTTCTCCCTGTCATCCTTCTTAGGTGGAGCTCTGGCACCACACAGCTGAGGCAGGAAATCACTATTTTCATTGAAAGGAATCTAAGGGAAGGTGCAGAAGATGCTGGAAAAACTTAGTTATATATACAAAAATGACTACGATTTTATAAGCTTAAAAGAAATCATAGTAAACACTGACAGCTATGAATTTTTATTTTAGATTTCAGTTTATATCGGTAAATGATTCATGTGTATATGACAAGTATGAGGTAGGAGTGTCATCACCATTTCTGCCAGGACTACAAACACTGTTTATACGCAAAAGACAGGCATGGGGTGTAAATCAGCATTCACTGAAATGGCAAGCCCCTGGACTGCAGGGACCCCCAAGACTCAGACACAGCAGAGATGAGATGGGCAATTTTGAGAAGTTAAAACCACGGGAACAGACATTTATTGAAGGTGGCAAAAAGAGAGAAAAGAGGTCACAGAGTTTTAAAAGTTCTTCTTTCATAAAAAAAAAAATTATTTTTTTTAATCTAGAAATTTAAACACTATTAAATATAGAAATATCTTGAATGACAGCATTACAGGCGTAATTTAAATACTCGAGCAAACTGAACACTTAAACTTAGTTTAAATGTATTAATCTCTAAGTAAATTAAGGTCAACAAATGGTGAAAAGTATAAATACAACAGTATTCTTATGTAGTCAAACAGGACTATTGAGAATATTTTTCTAAGATATTGACAGCTGATTTAAAATTGAGGTATTTCTTCTCTTGATATTTTTAGCTACCAGATTAATTCAGCATTCAGTCTCTTCAACTCAGATCTTTACAAGTAATCAACAGAATTACTTGAGAAACCAAGCTTAAATTAAAATACATGGTAATACAGAAAAAACTACTTCACATGGAATATCACTTAACATCTACGTAATTCTTTAAAGAGGTTTAGTGTATTTTATACACTTATTTCTCCCTCAAAGCCAGTGGATATTTATCATCTTGATTTTATCAAAAAAGATATTGGCTCTCAATGAGATTAAGTGCCTTACCTCAAGCCAATTTTTAAAACAGCTCTGTGCAGCAAAACCTAGCCATGCAACAGAGTCCATAAATTACACCAAAATGCCTCTCAGTTTATGGGAAAAAAAGTGTTATCAATAATATGCTCATACTACAAGCTTATAAACCTTATCAATTACTTTATTATATGAATTATTCATTCAGAAATAAAATTATTATGCTGGGTGGAAAACAGAAACCCCTATAAATTAGTTTATCATACCAACACTTACTAGGAATAGTAGTAACGACTTCTCCAACCTGTAATCTGTACAAAATCGTAGTTTTTCCTGCTCCATCTAATCCCAAAATTAAAATCCTCATTTCACGGGTTCCAAACAGACTAGAAAATATACTTGAGAAAAAGCCACCTAAGAAAATAATAAAAGCAAAACTGTATTAAATATCATTTTGTGAACTAGGTCCACAAAACATTTAATCTTGCCATTTGAAAGCTATACCAAATTAAATACTATATTTTCTTCCATTCATAGATGCATATTTTTGGCCCAACTGAAATACATTATTCAACATCAAACAAGTAATTAGCATTACCATGTCCTACATACTGTATCGGGAAAGCACAGAAGATACACTAAAATGAATAAGAGAAATATGATCACTGCCTTCACGGAGCTCACTTTCTAATCAACAGAATATGGGTAGCTTAGCATGATCACCCCAATACCCCTAAAAAACAAAGGGTGAATCAGAATGACAATGGGACAATGAGGTCCTCACACATGAAAAGCAACTATTTTAATTATTATTACAGGTTATACATATTTATATTACAACAAATATAATATTCATTATTATTATATAGCATCAGTACCAGCAGAACCACCTTCAATAATTGAGATTTCTGTTAAGCAATATAACTAGCACAAGAAACTGAGACATAGCAACCAAAATAAAAATTGACAGAACACTCGTTTTAAAAAATAACGCTACATTCACTGCATCATGAACTATGTCCGGGAAGCTTCCTATATGCAAGGTACTGTGTAATACAAAAGACCTTGTGAACAGAGTAGAATTGTGGTTACCAGATGTGGGAGAATCAGGGAAACTGGGGAGATGCACAAACTTTTGTTATGAAATGAGTAAGTTCTGGAGACCTATGTACAGCAGGGTGACTGTAGTTAATAATAGTGTAGTGTACACTTGAAATTTGCTAAGAAAGATCTCCAGAGGTTCTTACCATACATTATGTGAACTGATGAATGCATTAATTAGCTTGAGTGTGTAATTATTTCACAAGGTACACACACATCAAAATATCATGTTGTATACCTGAAATACATACAATTTTTGTTTGTTAATCATACCTCAGTAAAGCCGGAAAAAAATTAAAAGTGACAAATTATCCTTGGTGTCAGCAGGCCTCCTATAAATGGAGGCCTGCTGTGTTTAAGTAAAATAACCCCTAACAGAAAGGAAGGTGGACATGTAGAGTCTTTATTATTCTTTTAAGAACAAAAGCAGCTTTCTTTTTTTTTTCTTTTATGATTACAAAAAAAAGCACCTTGGCTTGATTCTTCCCCACCAAAAGCCATTAGATTGAAAGTTACATTAACAATATAAAAACGACTCACAACAGAAGTGATGCCACTCAATAACACATGATGATTTGACAAAGAAATGGCACAATTAATAGCTGCGAGTCTGGAAAAATGAACACACCATGAGCAAGAGAACCCTTGGAAAGTGTAATAGAAGGGGTAGGAACTTGACAAAGTCCTTTCTACATCTTACAGGTTAAAAAAAAAAAAGGCGAAAGATTAAAACTGAAGGTGGTTATGGAAAAAGACAGGAAAGCGCTTGCGATGTTCCAGAGCAGGAAGTAAACGCCTCAGCAAACCGTGGAGGGATTTAAATAAGCCAAAGAATTTCCACGTTCATCTGGAGGGCTGCAAACAAGTTCAAGGAGTTGCGCCTTCATTTTGGGCTCTAACGGGGCTGAAGGCTTTACCTGATGCTTGTGATGGCAATGTATAATAGCTCCCTCAATTAGCACTCCAAAAACTGAGATAAAAATTTCATTCACTGACCAGCAATACCCTCTCCATTTCTTTCTCCGTCTTACTCTCTTCTCTACATGAACAGCTACAGATAAGTAGACAAATGGCCAAGATGGCTATCAAACAAAATCATGAGCAACACCTCCCTTTGGATTTGTCAAACGGATGCAGTCCCACCGACCAGCGGGAGGGAGGGAGGGAGAGAAAATATCAAGCTTCCACAATGGGGTCAGATCTCATTTTTAACCCAAAAAGCCTCAGCGAACCTGTGACTGACATGTTGCCAAGCTTCGCAAGACCAGCTCTGCCCAGCAAGTGGAACTGGGCCTGAGCTGGTGAGGGGAAAGTTCACGGTCGGGGGAAAGGATTCGGGGCCGGCTCCCAGGCCTCCCTCCGCGCTGCGCGGCCCCGCGGGGATGAAGGAGGAAAGAGCGAGCAAGGAGCCACCCCCACGGGTGAAGCGCCGCGGGGAACTAGGTCCACAGCGCGCCCTCCGGCGAGAGGCCGGCTACTCGGGGGTTCCCAGGCGGGCCCCTCTCCTCCTCCGCCCCCGGCCCCGGGCCGGCTCCCCCCTCGAGCGCGCCCAAGCGCCCTTCTCAGATCCCTCACCCATGATGAGCCGCCTGTCCGCCCTCGTCGATTGTCAGAGACAGCTCCCCGGCCTCGGCAGCGACTCTCCTTCGAGCCCGGTGCCGCCGCCTCCGCTCGCCTCGGCCTCCCGCACCGGCTGGGAGGCGGTTTCCTTGGAAGCCCGGTCAGCCAGCAACTTCCACGTCGGACACCCGGCGGGGCGGGACGAGCAGCCGGCGCGACTGCGCGCCTGAACGGCGACCTGTGCGTCCGTGTCGTAGCTTTCGATGCGGGTCCGCGTCGCGCTGGGGGTACATACTGTGGAAGCCAGAGGGGAGAAAAAAAAGTCAAGGGCCCCACATTCTGTCCTGCTACTGTTTTCTTGGACAGGAGGGCTTCCGAAACAGGGAAATTTGAGTGTTTCGTTTTTAAATTCTGACACCAAAAAGTGGCGAATCCGCTCACCAAGAATGCTAGTCCAGCTTCGATGCGGCAGCCTGACAGGACGTGGGCGCAGGCTGCGGCGTCGCAGGGGTTGCTGGTTGTGAAGCGTCCTGCGGGGGCGACCCACCTGCACCTGGGTGCTTTTGCCGAAAAGGCGGTGGCGCTACGTAATAATAATAGGAAGACCGCCTCCCCTCCCGCGCCACTAATGGGGAGCATACTGATACGTAAGGCCGCTAAAGAGCCATTTTTAGCGTCAGCGTTACCGCGCCCCCGCCCCCCGCACCTCCCCCGCACACACCGGTCTTCCACCTGACCGTGCACCTGGGCTTCTTTCCGTGATTGGCAGTGTGGACGGGCTGGTGCAGATCGTGGGGGGTTTGGGTTGGAGACCTATTTCCTCAGGGGTCGTTGATTGGAAGTGATGTAGGTCTTGACAGTGAAGTGTGTGGGAGGAGGCGACGCTTGAAGGATGGGGAGAAGGGTTTATCCTAGAATCTTTTGTTTCTGTTTTTAAGGCTGAGCACGCGTGTCTTGCAAGTTGGTCAAGACTCAGAAAAGTAAACCTATCCGTAGCCCCTCATCCCGCCGTTCTCCGTAGCAGCAACCGTTGTGACCACTTTCCTGGGTCACCTTCCAAATATCATCTTTGCATATTATATTTTTATTTATAATAGAGATTTTCATCCATTCAACAGAAGTTTATGGACTGCCTGTTTTGTTCTTGACTTCGATTTTTAGACCTCTCCAGTTGCATCAGCATGAACTAGATTTGCCTTTTGCTATCATCTCCCCTTCCCACTCGCAAATGCTAAGTTCACAGAAATCTTTCTTGCAAGGAAAAATTTAGGGAGCGAGATGGCGTTGTCATTTGTTTTATTGTTTGAGAAGGGGACAGTTGAGCAACTCTTCACCTAAGTACCTGGACTTTTTTAAGGCTGTGCTTCTTAAGCATTGCGTGTTTCAACTATTGGACCTCAGTGTGCCATGATTCCACTGGCCTTTCTCACCCATTCATCTCCCTCCAATCCCTCTCTTAGCCGAGATTAGCCGCTACCATTGGCACATCTTGGTCGGCCATTGCTTCTTCAAACTTAGGTCCATGTCAAAGGGCGAGGGGGATAGTAGAAGAAGGAAAAGGGGGTCAAATGTATGGTGATAGAAGAACTGACTCTGGGTGGTGAGCACGCATGTGATATATAGATGAAGTATTATAGAATTGTACACCTGAAACCTATGTAATTTTACTAACCATTGTCACCCCAATAAATTGAATTTTAAAAAGTTCTATCCAAGTCAGATTTATGTTTCCAGTATAATGCACATAGTTCCCTGAAAATAGATTCCCCTTAAATGAGAACTAAAAAGAAAGACATGCTTTAAACTTTATATTCACATTGTATATTCTGAACCAAATAAGCAAATAAGATAGACGTGAGGATGCTGTGTAAACTGAAGTGCTATACACAAATTAAAAAACACTATTAGATAGCATTTCAGCATTTCATAATGTGTATTAAGCACCTAACTGTAAGTCACTAAGGAAACAATAGTGTGATAAAAAACAAAAACCCTTTAGGCAATTTGATCAAGAACTTTCTTTTTCAAAATTTACCCATTTAATTTTTTGCTTTGTCTGTGAAGGTCTGATCTAATTTCCTGGACGCATCAAAAAGAAAACCAAAAAAAAACCCTTTTTCCATTCACAGAAACCTTTGATCTAAAGAAAAGAATCTCAAAATATTAAGATAAGGTGTCCCGTTAAAATTATTTTCTAAAGTAGGTTGTGGACAAGTAACATAACTTTCTTATAAACATTTACTATGTTCAAGGCCTATTCTATACCTATGGAATATTCTAAAACAGTCTCTGCTTTCAATTTCTAACATTTAGAGGCACTTGTTAACCCAAGGGTGTTTAAGACAGAAAATTCAAAAGGATTCAAAAAGTGTTGAGACAAATTTATAAATAAAGCCATAAACAGCTTAGATGAATTTAGCTAATCTTTATAGTGATTACATCTTACCTTAACCTTCTCCTCCCTTCTCTCAACTCTCATTTCCTAAGACTAGAGTAGTTCTTTCATAGTAACACAATTTTCAATGTGTAAATGTCACATTAAGGCGGTGAAAAATAAGATAACAAAACTACCACTTCATGTATTTTTTCTGATACTAACTAAAGACAGCCATTACTCTGCAGGAAAGGTACCTTATCTTTCGGGCAACATCATTTTTCAAAATGCAGTCATTCCTGTTAATATTGAGCTGGTATTATAGTTCTTGCTTCCTAAAAAAGAAATACTTGAGGAAGCACAATTATAGGAGCATGCTGGAATTAAAGCTAAATATTTAGATTATAAGTCTATGGAATTTTATCCTTCAGACAAGCATGTAGAATTGACCTCACCTCTTTCTGGTCTTTGCTCAAATATCATCCTCTTTAAAAATTGTAACCTAGGGCCGGCTGAGTGGCGCGTTGGTTAAGAACTGGCTTGGGACATCAGCTCTGAGCAGCAGGGCCCCGGTTCAGATCCCACATGGGGGCCAGTGACGCTGCATCCTCTACAGCTAAGATGGTGAACAACAGCTCAACCTGGGGCTGGGCTACCGTGAGTCGCCGGCATCGGCATAGGCTGCAGTGAAGCTGCAGTGGGCTGCCATAAGCTATTGTGTGTGGCCAGCAGCCAGCGTGAGCCCACGGCAGCCAGTGTGAGCTGCCAAGAGCAGCTGTGAGCGGCTGTCCAATGGCCGGCAAGCAACTGCCTCACCTGGGAAGAGCACAATGATAATACCAACATGGGCCAGTGAAGCAACGTCCTCCACAACTAGACTAAAGAACAAAAAGGACAGCAACTTGTCTGTTCCCCTTCCCTAATTCCCCAACACTATTCCCCTCCCCCAATTCCCCAATAAAATCTTTAAAAATAATAATAAAATAAAAAATAAAAATTGTAACCTACCTAACATCCCTCTTACCCTGATTTTTTTTAAAGATTTTATTGGGGAATTGGGGGGAGGGGAACAGCACTGGGGAATCGGGGAAGGGGAACAGACAGGTAGAAAAATTGCTGTTTTGTTCTTCAGTCTAGTTGTGGAGGACGTCGCTTCACTGGCCCATGTTGGTATGATCATTGTGCTCTACCCGGGTGAGGCAGTCAGCCACCAGTCATTGGTCAGCGGCTCCCTGTAGCTCACACCGGCTACTAGCTGCTCACGCTGGCTGCCGGCCACTCACATAGCTCATGGCAGCCCATGCCGTTGCCGGCGACTTACAGCAGCTCAGCTCTAGGTTGAGCTGTTGTTCATCATCTCAGCTGTAGAGGGCAGTGTCACTGGCCCTCATGTGGGATACGAACCGCGGCCCTGCTGCTCAGAGCTGGTGCTCCCAAGCGAGTTCTTAACCAGCTGAGCCACTCGGCCGGCCCTTATCCTGATTTTTTTAATACGACTTCCCACTAGACATGTTATAACTTATTTACTTACTATGCTTATTATTTATTATCTACTTCCTTTCACTAGAAGGTAACATTTATGAATGTATTTTTGTTTATTTTGTTCGCTATTTTATTCTTGTACTTGGGCATTAGGCAAATATTTGTTGAGAGAATTTGTTGAATTGTAAAATAAGTTTCTAAAGCCAATGCCATAAACATTAGTTAACTTAAACATATAGCGTGCAATATTTTTAAACTTGTTTCCTCAAATAGGCGTTTCTGAACTACTGGCCCATATTTGAAAGGAGAGGCCAAACTAGCTTCAAGGAAGTCGCCATAGTTGAAAAGAGCCACCAGGTGGTGGTATTGCTTCAAACAAATTCTCGGTAGAATGAGATCAATTGGTACAATTCATTAAAAGTTGAGGGGACAATTGAATCGTTTTCAAATCATATAGTTCCATAATAATTTACTAAATTTTTAAATGTGAATGTTTTAATACAGTTTAAGCAAGGAAAATAATTTCAAAACACCTTTGACTATAAAGTCACAATAAGATCAAGGAAATTCAGAATTTTAAAACTAGAAGGAATCTCAATTCCAACCACCTCCGTTACCAATGAAGAAGTAGAAACAAGCTAAGCGACAGAACCAGGACACAACCCTTATCACTTGGCTTCCTGGCCTGGAGTAACTAGATTATGATGTCCTCTGTAGTTGAGTCATTTACCAAATGATCTATACGTTTGGCAAACTGATTATCAAACATGTGTCCGTGCCTCAAGAATTATGCTTCAGTTTCCAAATTTGAAACTTAACAGTTTTGTGTGATAAATTGCCTAGTGGAAGTTGCATTCTCTTGCTCAGATTGTATTCCATGAAGCAGAAATCTATGAAATATAAGTATAAATATATGTGTAATAAATATAAGCTTAGAAAGAGCTTATCTTACTGTATATTTATAATTGTATTTTAACCTAAGGAGCATTTTTAAATCATAACTAGATATGTGATTTTCATAACTCAAGCTATGCATTGTATTTCAAATGTTTCCTTTCAATAACATGTACTTTGGTAACAGAGCAGAATTTCTCTTCATACTAAGGTTTTTTTTTCTTAATTGAAATATAATTCACATACAATCAAATTCACAGTTTTTTAACTGTACAATTCAGTGATTTTTAGTATATTCACAAGGTTTGCAACTATTACCACTATCTAATTCCAGAACATTTTCATCACCCCAAACAGAAACTCCATCTCCATTAAGCAATAACTCCCCACTCCTCACTTCCCTAGCCTATGGTAACCTCTAATCTACTTTCTGTCACTATAAATTTGACTATTCTAGATATTTCATAGATGTATAATTGTACAATATTTGTCAATTTGTGTCTGGCTTATTTTACTTAGCGTAATGTTTTTAAGGTTTATCCACACAGCATGTGTCAGAACTTCATTCTTTTTTTATGGCTGAATAATATTCTATTGTGTGTATATACAGTGTTTGTTTATCCATTCATCAGTTGATGGACATTTGGGGTGTTCCACTTTTGGCCTATTTCAATGATGGTGCTACGAACATTTGTGTACAAGTTTTTGTGGGAATATATGTTTTCAATTCTCTTGGGTATATATACCTAGGAGTAGAATTGCTGGGTCACATGGTAACCCTATCTTTAACTTTTTGAGGGACTACCAAACTTTTCCACAATGGCTGCATTGTTTGGTGGAACTGTTCTCCAGCACTTTACATTTGCACCAGTGATGTTTGAGGGTTATTATTTCTCTACATCCTTGCCAATACTATATTTCATTTTTAAAATTATAGCCATCTTGATGTGCAGTACTATCTCATTGTGGTTTTGACTTGAATTTTCCTGATGCCTATGGATGTTGAGCATTTTTTCATGTGCTGATTGGCTATACGTACCGTATTTGCCGGCGTATAAGACGATTTTTTGGCCCTGAAAAATATGCCTCCAAGTGGGGGGTCGTCTTATACGCCAGGTACACTTCAGATAGACTGCCCATAGTGCTTGCCCCGTGCCATAGTGGCCTCCCGATGCCCGCCCACTTCATTCCACATACCGTTCAGGCATCAGCAGCGCTGCTGGGTGTATGCTCGGCTGTTATGCGATTTTGCTGTTATGCGATTTTACCACACTCGCAAAATCGCACACAGCCGACCATACACCCAGTATGATAGCGCAAAATCGTGAATCGCGATTTATGTATATGTTTGATTACATACAGCCTTGTGACAGTTTTCCTGCATGTCATAAGCATTTGAATATAAATATAAATGTTGAAATCAAATCTGATATTGTTTTACCTTTTATTTGGTGTGTGGAAGGTGTGCGGAAGAGGGGGTAGTCTTATACGGCGAGTATATAACAAACTCTGTATTTTGAGTGGAAATGTTAGGGGGTCGTCTTATACGCCCAGTCGTCTTATACGCCGGCAAATACGGTATATCTTCTTTGATAAAATGTCTATTCAAACCCTTTGCCCATTTTTAATTGAGTCATTTATCGTTTTATTGCTGAGTTATAAAATTTCTTTATATATTCTGGATACTAGATCCTTATCAGATACATGATTTACAAATACTTCCTCCGATTCTGTGAGTTGTCTTTTCACTTTGTGCCCTTTGATGCACAAAAGTTTTTAATTTTGATGATGTCCAATTTATATTTTCCTTTGTAGCTTGTGCTTTTGGTGTCATGTCAAGAAACTTGCCTAATCCAAGCTCATGAAGATACAAACCTATAATCCCTTCCACAAGTCTTGTAGATTTAGCTTTTACATTTAGGTATGTGATCCATTTTTAGTTGTTTTTTGTATATGGTATGAGACAGGGCTCCAAATTTATTCTTTTGCATGTGGATATCCAGTTGTTCCAGTGCTATTTGTTGAAACTATTCTTTCTCTATTAAATGGCTTTGTCACCCTTGTCAAAAATCAGTTGACCACAGATGTACAGATTTATTTCTGGACTCACATTTCTAATCCATGATGTATATGCCTATCTTTATGCCAGCACCACACTGTCATGTAGCTTTGTAGTAGGTTTTGAAATCAGGAAGTATGAGTTCTCCAGCTCAGTTCTTCTTTTTCAAGATTGTCTTGGCTATTCTGGGGTCCCTTGCATTTCCATGTGAATTATACGATCAGCTCATTCATTTCTGCAGAAGCAAAAACAAAAACAAAAACAAAACAAAAACAAAACACACTTGGAATTTTTATAGGGTTGCAGTGAATCTGTAGATTAATTTGAGGAATATTGCCATCTTAACAATATTAAGTCTTCCAGTCCATGAACAGGGAATGTATTTCCATTTATTAAGGTCATATTTAATTTTTTTAGCAAAGTTTTGTAATTTTCAGTGCACAAGTCTTGCACTTCTTTGGTCAAAGTTATTCCTGAGTATTTTGTGTTCTTTGAAACTAAAGGTTCTTAACCTGGCATCATACAAATTCATAGATAGACTTCCAGGAGCCTACGAACCTACAGAAATTGTTTCCAGAATATTAGATCTGTGTGTGCATGAATATTTTTCCCCCAGAGAAACAGTCCAGAACTTCCATCAGATTCTCAAAGGACTGTCTATAACCCTAAAAGTTTGAATTACTCTTTTACACTATGTTAAGTCCTTTTATTCCAGATTATATATGTAGGGTGTTCTTTTCTTTGCCTTTATGTTAAAGATGGAGAATGTTTTAGGGTGTTAAATTTTTATGGCAAGGGTTTCATTACCTCTGAGGATGGTCTTGCCACCTAGGGATAAGAATATTTATTTATTTTTAAAAATTAACCTTGAAAAATAAATGTGGGTATGCATGAAATGAAAAGTAACCACTTAACTTATTTTAAAAACTTTTCATTGTGAATAAATTCAAAATACACTGATTTTAATGCTCAATTTCAAAATACTCTATTGAGAGATGAGTTTCAGTGAACCCCCATGTACCTAACATCCATCCATAATAGTCATCACCTTATGGCCATAGTTCATAGCCACTCGAGTTTCATAATTGTCCCTACCATTTACACCCACTCTCCCCACACCCACACACTGAATTCTTTGGAATCAGATGTTCACACTTGGACCAATTAACTTTGGCTATAGAAACAGTACCCACTAAAGCAGCAGTTCTCAACCTGTGGGTCGCAACTCCTTTGGGGGTCGAATGACCCTTTCACAGAGGTCGCCTAAGACCATCGGAAAACACATATTTTCGATGGTCTTAGGAACCGAGACACCGCTCCTCTATCCATCTCCAGGCGGGTCCGCCCACATGCAGATACACCCACATATGAGTTCCCGGGGTGATGACATCATCGCGCCAACCCCGTCACATACACCCTGTACAAATACAGGTGTATGTGACGGGGTTGGCACCATAATGTACTTATGCGGACCAGTCACACGTGTAGAGAGTGGCTACTGTGTAGAAAGCAGCTGCTGTGTTGAAAGCAGCAGTATTGGAGGTAAAAACAATACTTCGTGAATTATAAATATTTCACAATATATAATTACATATTGTTTTGTGATTAATCACTATGCTTTAATTATGTTCAATTTGTAACAATGAAAATACATCCTGCATATCAGATATTTACATTACGATTCATAACAGTAGCAAAATTACAGTTATAGAGGAGCAACAAAAATAATTTTATGGTTGGGGGTCACCACAACATGAGGAACTGTATTAAGGGGTCGCAGCATTAGGAAGGTTGAGGATCGTATTTGCTTTCACATGCACCATATGCATGGATAAGAATGCAGGAAGGGAGAAGTTTATGAAAGCTGGGATGAGGACACAATGGGTATTCACTATAGATATTTTCTAATACCAGTATTTGTCCCCTTAGAGTGGATATGGCTGGCATTAACTACAGTATTAACGGCTCCTCCTAAACTATGGTTGCTATGATGTTCCCCATTGTTCCTGAGAGCGGGACTGTATCTCAGGTCCTCATTCAATAGGGAGGACATAAGCCACAGTAGCCCAAGGTCTGTGGTTTCAGATCTTTTATAGAGCCTGTCCTCTTCACCAACCCAACCTCTTCCCCCTACCTTCCTCCTTTTGCCAAGGGCAAGACTGGCTTGTCTCTCTATCAAAGTTATTATAGCCAAAGTGAGAACATCTCTCTCATTACTTTACTTCCTTCTAAATCTCATTATAAAAATGGGGTGGGGGAGAGTGTTCAATTTTTTTTTACTGCTGTGTAACACACTACTCCAAACTCAGTGACCTGAAACAATTTATTATTTTTATGGCTTTGTGGGTTGTTGGGTCTTTCCTTTGCTCATCTTGCCTAGGCTTACTTATGCAACTACATTTAGCTGGTGGGTTGGCTGGAGTAGCTGGTCCTCTCCATGAGGGCTTTCATTCTCAAGATGACCTTTGCCACCTGGTTATGGCAGTGTTTCAAGAGGGTAAACCCCAATGTGCCAGGTTAATAAGCCTTTGTTTACCTCATGTTTGCTGATGTCCCCATGGCCAAAACAAATTACACAGTGAAGCCCAGAGTCAATGTAGTACCCAGACCATGAACACTTGGAAGAGTGATTGATTGACAGGGAGCTATTATTTGTAACAACTGTATTACTCTGTCTATCCTCTGGCCTCAATAATTCACATATCTCCAACATACAAAATAGATTCACTCCCTCCCTCCCCAAAAGTTTCATCTAACCATGGCATTAATTTTGAAATCAGTATAATCAGTATTAATTTGCATCAAGTCTGGGTATAAATGATGGCTTTTGTATTCCCAATCTACAATGGTGAGACAGGAATAGAAAAAGCACAGTAGATACTCCCATTCGATTAGAGGAAGAGTGGAAGGCAGATAGCAGAGACTAATCCACAGAAGTTGTGGATTAGGTTAGGCACATGTTACCAAGGTTCCCTGCTCTGGGTATAGGAAATGCTCCTTGATTATGACCAGTTCTGCTCCCTCGGAGTGGTTGTTCTTTCTCCACTGTTTTCTGTGGATTTTAGCCATGCCCTCAAACTCTTGGCTTCATCATGAGAAATTCCTCCTTTTCATAAGAAATGGCTCCTGTTTGCAAATTAGTGAATTTTTCACCTGCTTCCTGCCCCTAATATGTTGGGAGCTCACAGGTCTCTTTTCATTTGTAATTAATTGTCTCTGTGTCTTTTACTCTAAACCGGCAATGCCTTCACTAATATAAATCTCTTAAAAATCTTGTAGATTTCCAAAGAATCTTACTGAGGTTTCTTCCATGCCTCAAAAACCACATTCATAATTTTTTTAGGAACAGAACTCACTGGAGTTCTCAGGAACTCTCTGAAGTGTCAGACTGATGTGGAACAATTCCTTTAAGATTCTTAGAACCCCTTTTATCTACCTGAGAGAGTCCAATAGCCACTAACTTACATTTTTCTGAGATTTTTAACAAAGGGTCTTACAGCCATACCATTGAGTTTACCTTTACACTGACGCCATTTCTTAGTTTGAGATTCTTGCCAGCGAGAGAAACTTGAGACAAGGAACAGTTTTATTTTCTAACCCAGGAAGGCTGGGCTCTCTATATGTCCTCCAAATTCTTCTTAAAAACTGAACAGTTCTCTCTTTAGCGCCTTTCTCTCTTCCTGTACCTTATCATGCTCAGCTTTAAGAGGCCAAATGCCCCTCTCAATATTCTGCCTGGAAATATCCCAGCCAGTTCTGCAAGTTCATTAGATATGTAATCTGTATTTTATCACAAACAACATTTTTGCCCACTGTCCCACTATTTACCACAGTTCACTCTTTTTCTAGCCTCCAATATTTCCTCACTGCCTTTCTAACCTTCCCTGACATTTTTTTTTTCATTCCTCCAGGCTCTCCACTAACAGGCTCTTCATTGTTCCAGCCTCTCCTCAGTAATTGATCCCAAAGTCAACGGCACGTATTTTAAGTTTCTATGTATCCCACATCTGGTACCAATTTCTATGTCAGTTATTGATTGCTGTGTAACAAACGGCTTCAAAATGTAGGGACTAAAACCAACAATTATTGTGTATCACAATCATACGTATTGGCTGGGCAATTCTTTTTCTGGTCTTGCTTGGGGTGACTCATGCAGCTGTATTCAGCTAGTACATTGACTAAGTTGGCTGGCCTCTCTTTGCCTGTGGTCCTTCATCCTCAAAGAGGCTAGACTGATTTGACATAGCTACGGCAGTGCCATACTCCTAGGTATAGACCTAAAAGAAATGCATGCCTATGTATACTAAGAGGCATGTACCAGAATATTTATATAAAATTATTCATAAAAATAAAATACTGGGAACAACCCAAATATCTGTCAAGAGTAGAATGGATACATAAATTGCAATGTATCTACAGAATGGAAATCTATATCACAATGCAAATGAAAAGAACTAGTTGTACACAGCAACCTGGAGAAGTCTCACAAACATATTATTGAACAAAAGAAGCCAGACACCAAAGAATGCATACTATGTATGAATCCATGTATATGAGTTCCAAAGCAGATAAAACTCAACACGATGTTAATTTTTAGAAAGAAGGAAGGGGATTGTGATTAGGAGGAAGTGTGAGGAAAGCTCTTGTAATGTTCTGATATTTTATTTCTTGTTTGCTTCTTTGGTAATTCATAGAACTGCACGTTTATGTTTTGTGTGCTTTTTTCATGTGCTATATTTCAAAAACATTTAAATAAATCACATTACGATGGCGTTTTCATCTAACTAATTGGTAAAATTTTTAAGAAGTGGCATGTGGGAAAATTGTCACTCACCCACTGTGCAATCTTTTGACTTGCCATTAAGCGGTAGTCACACACAAAATTTTAAATACACATACCTCTGACAAAAATTCCACTTCTAGGAATTGATACAGATGTGCTTTTACAATTCCACAGCTACATTTCTATTACACCATGCTTGCATATACATGAAAATTCTGAAAGTTTACACAAGAAACTTAAAAGAATACTTGTTCGGTTGAAAAGTCTGCAAATATGAAGTACAGAAGACTTATTTTTTTTATTGTATACCCCTTTGAACTGTTTGAATTTTATACCATGTGCATGGATTGCTTTAAATAAAAGTGAATTAGTTGGGGTTTTTTGTTTGTTTTTTAAAGATTTTATTGGGGACTTGGAGAGGGGAGCAGCATTGGGAAATCGGGGAAGGGGAACAGGCAAGTTGCTGTCCTTTCGTTCCTCAGTCTAGTTGCGGAAAATGTCACTTCACTGGCCCATGTTGGTGAGGTAGTAGCTCACGGCCACTGGACGGCCACTCACGGCGGCTCTTGGCAGCTCACGCTGGCTGCCAGCCACTCACAGTAGCTTATAGCAGCCCACTGCAGCCCCACTGCAGCCTACGCCATCGCTGGTCACTCACAACAGCCCAGCTCCAGGTTGAGCTGTTATTCACCATCTTAGCTGTAGAGGGTGCAGCACCACGGGCCCACATGTGGGATCCAAACCAGGGCCCTGCTGCTCAGAGCTGGCGTCCCAAGCCAACGCCTAACCAACACACCACTCAGCCAGTCCAGGGTTTTTGTTTTGTTTTGTTTTAAGAAATTGCTTGCCCAAGACCATCATCTGATTAAAAAGAGACAGCGCTTGGACTTGATCTCTGTTCTATCTAATTCCAAAGCCTATGCCATCAACCATAACTCTAAATTTTCTCCTGCACAGTCTTTGTTGTCTCCCCTATAAAGTGAATCTATTTGCCTACATCACAAGGGTCTCTTTGGAGACCAACATGGAAATTCTGTCATATGAACTTAGCAAACATGGCAGATAGGCAGAAGAGATCTACTACCAAGTCCAGCCACCAGGTCTACCCCAGCAAGATTCATTCAGTCCCCACTACATGATAGGTTAAGGCCACAGGTCTGTGCGCCAGATAGAGAAACTTACAGAAGCTGGCAGATTGACTAGCCAATATTGAGGGGAAAAAGAAAAAGAGCAAGAGCATAATAGGTACTATAGCAGCTCCTAAACCTGCCTGTTAAAATTAAATTACACAATTAACTTTAGAGAAATTTAAACCACCCAGCTATGCATTAAGTATAATAAACATTTTTACAGTTAGTCAAATTTTTTTAGGATATAGGATAGCTGTGGTTTCTGAAGTTAAGCCAAGACATTTAAAAAGTGAACACCACAGACAAAATGTGCTAGGGTAAGACTTTGAAAACGCAGTTTAAAAAACACAATTTGGTTATTGGAATTTTTCGCACCAACGGGAAAAGGAAATAAAGTGACATGAGTGGGCATGTGGTTGCGATTGAGATCACTACACCAGTTTGTGTTGCTTGCAGCTGAGAAACCAAAGGCTTTGGAACTTTATTTAAAGACAAAATGTAACTAACCACTAACAGACAACTTGGAGCTGCACAATCAATCCTATTGACTTCCCAGTGATTAAAAATGGGTTGTTAGGAAGACAAAACATCTTATCAATGATTTCTTCAGCCCTACTTTTCTCTTAAGCTCCATTTCTGAATCTCCAATCCATTACTAAAGAGTTCTTTATAGGTATTTGCTCAAGATCTAAACATCTACAACCAAACATATCTCTCCCCTTATCTAAAAAGTAAACCAAATAGAACCCCCAAAATCCATTTCATTCTCCCAACTTCCCCATTTCTCTGCTCAGTGATATAAATTCTACCTTGCCTTACCACCTTTGTGTTAATGTGGACTTGTTGCTTTCTCTGACCCTCCATCAACCTCATAGTGTCCAAACCCTAGTCATTCCTCCTTTACTTCCTACTCTTGGACTGTAGCCACTTACCTAATCCATCTCTGTTTCTCCCCACTCCCGAATGCCCATGAACACCACCATTTTGCATGTACTAGGTGCTCAACAAATGTTAACTGAATTAATCATGTTATTTCTCTATTATAAACCTTGAAAACTCACTGCACAAAGATATTTATAATTGTTGGTTACTTACTTTCCCAGAAGACTGTGAGCTCCTTAAGCATAGGGCCTTTCTTTTTCTTCTCTGTATCCCCAATGATACATGCTACTGCATTGGAGTTTAATAAATGTTTGTTGAACTCATGAATGGATGAGGCCTGAGCTTCTCAACTTGGCATTGAAATGCTTCCACAATCAGATCCAACTTATGACTTCTCTCCTGTTCAAGCAAACATTGTGGAAATGGGGGGGATACGGGGGTAGAGGGAAGGGAAACTCACTATTTCCAGGACTATCTAGATTTTGGTTCTAGATAATGAGGTTTGCATTATCATCAGCGAAGCCACCCAACCACTCTCTAGTTCAGATTCCTCTTGAAAAATGAAGGATTGGCTTAGATTAAAGCTCCTAATACATCAATGTATATACAAAGCATCCAAAGACCTTGAATATGTAGAATCAGATTCTGATTCTGCATTTCTACAAGCTTCCACAGGATGCTAATGTTACTGGTCCACAGACCACCCTTCAAGTAATTAGAAAGTTCTATGCTCTATGACTTATTTATTATCTTCTGGACATCTGCATGACTGATACAATCATGTTTATATATTACTTCTCCTTCCTGGGGGGTTTTCTTCATTTATTTCCCCCATATGAATCCAACACATCTTGTCAGGCTCTTTCTCCTGGGAAAAGTCTTTCTTAAGTACTCTAGTGCCCCTACTCCTCAATCTTTTTTAAAATTCTATCAACAGGGTGGCCGAGTGGCTCAGTTGATTAAGAGCTCATTCAAGAGTGTGAGCTCTGGGCTGGCCGAGTGGCGCGTTGGTTAAGAGCTGGCTTGGGACGCCGGAGGGCCCCAGTTCGGATCCCACATATGAGGGCCAGTGACACTGCCCTCCACAGCTAAGATGCTGAACAACAGCTCAACCTGGAGCTGGGCTGCTGTGAGCCCCCTGCGATGGGCGTAGGCTGCAGCCCCTGCTGCAGTGGGCTGCCATGGGCTACCGTGTGTAGCCAGCAGCCAGCGTGAGCAGCCGTCCAAAAGCCGGCAACTGATCTGCCTCACCCAGGAAGAGCGCAATGATGGTGCCAACTTGGGCCAGTGAAGCAACGTCCTCCACAACTAGACTGAAGAACAAAAGGACAGCAACTTGTCTGTTCCCCTTCCCCCGATTCCCCAGCTCTGTTCCCCTCCCCCAATTCCCCAATAAAATCTTAAAAAAAAAAATTCTATTAAAGTATCCATTTGTTGGTGCTTGGAGTTTGACCCATCTTTTACAAACAATTACTGGTTATCATTGTGTGTATGCAAGTATTCATTTATATACTTCTTTTTCTTTCCTATGAAGCTTAGCACAATGTCTCACATGTAGCAAGTACTCAGATTGTTGTTGAATAAATGAACGAATCAATGATTCACTTCAGCATTTCTACTCCAGAAAGAAATCAAATGTTTTCCTGTTCTATATTCTCATTTTCCAGAATGGAGGAAAGAGGCAAAATGGAATTTCTCCAGTCTGCTCAAATGAGACAGTTCAATTTAAACAACAATTTGATCTATTAAAAAATTAATAATATTAAAATATCTAAAATGAGTTTATGTTAAAATTCAAACTTGTTTCTTCAGTTTTTGAAACAATGATATTTGCTAGTGATGTTTCCATCCCACTTTTCTAAACCAATTACACGTGTTATATTATGCATGAGAACCTGACATTATACATAATAAAAGATTAGTTCTATAGAATATGACTTGGTATTATATCATGATTTCAGTAGCCAGGTTAAACAACTTGCTTTATACCAAATACCATGTTGCATATCAAATAATGAAGTGAATTCCTTGCCTGGTGAAAGACAAAGAGTCTTTATTATTGGTATAGAGAAGTTGTTTTAAATTTTAAAGCTAAAATAAGGAAGTTCTTTGAATATTGCCTAACTCACTATTATGGGAAAAAAGTTAGAAGCATTTCAGAACATGCCACCCTGTTTTTCATTTCTATTTAACATTTTTTTTACCAACTTGCGATATTTGTTTTATAAAGTAAACTTTAACCTAAATATCTATTTATCATTTTTGACAAGAGAAAAGAACTATATTGCGTATTATCAAATTCTTAACCAGATAGAAATGTTGGTTTTACGTTATTAAACTGTAAAATCTCTAGATAAACTGTGTCGCGCCAGCTCCACAAATATAAAGCATTTTTATCATTATTATGCATAAGGTATAACATTTCTACAAAATGTTGGAAAATTTGAGCTAAATGAATTCACCTAGTACTGTATCGTTTCAATAGGAAATATAAAGTACAATGAATCTTATTCTTAGTATATTTTAGTAATTTGAATCAGTTTGTTTTATATAAACTCTAAAGATTTCCATGCTCAATTTAGTTTACCCACCTCTAACGGAAACTCTCCTCCTAAAATAAATAATAAAATGAAAATTCTCAGAAAACAGATGTCAGTGCTCATTTCATTATCTTTATTTTATTTTACTTAGTTCTCTAGCTTCCGATAAAATATTTATGGGAAGAAGTTATTTTTAGGTCAGGCTTTGTAAAGCTCTCTGTCACCTCTTACTCTGAGTTCATGAGAATGGAGCAATGCAAGATATAGAATTGGTAGAGACCAGGAGGGCTAAGCAGGCATGGCATTTTTATAGAATTGTTAGATCCGGAAGAATCTCAGAGATAATCTAGGCCAGTGTCCTTGCTTTACTAGTGAGGATACAGTGGCCCTGAGGTCACCCAGCTCATTAGGTAGAGTTAAGCTTGAACTCTTCGTTCTCTTTCTCTTCAATATATGTTTCTTTCAGCCTTGTTAAGTGACAACCAGGAAAACTAATAATAGTAAGCGCATTCAGAAAAACAAGTAGATGAAGGAGGTAACACAGTCTTTCCTAGACTGGGCAGGCAGCCCAGCCATTTTATTCACACCCCACTCAACTCTCAATCTGTCATCCTTAGGAGATTGAGACTTCAACCAGTAACTGGAAGTTACTAGATTGCTAATTACACAATGGAACTCCTCTAAATGTTTTTATTATCTGTCACTGGATGTCCACATTTTTCCAAAAGGAAAACAAATGTCGCCTTGATTCCATGAATCTTCACCATTGTGTGCTCTCCATAGTCACCATATGAGCTTTCTAATAACATTTATCAAGTGCTTACTTTGGGTCAGTCAGTGGGCTAATCATTTCAACTGCTTTACTTCATTTAATTTTCATAAACAGCCTTATAAAGTAGATCCCATTATTCTCCCACATTTTAAAGACAATTAAATTTAAGCTTAGATAGATTAAGTAATTTACTAAGGTACATAATTACTAAGGGACAGAGCTAAGTTTGGATCCCAAGCTGTTGACATCAGAACCAAACCTCTTAACCTCTTAAGCACTAATGTTGTGTTCTGCTTCTGAGGAAGAAACTGGTCTACCCAATAAGAAAATTCTTTATTAAAAATATATATATAGATATGAAAATTTTATATCTATATATATGAAAATTAGAACTATTTACCTATCATATTCTAAATGATGTGTTCTTATTTTCCTTTTATTTGGGATAGAGAATAGTCGATAAGAGAAAGTTCAGACTAACTTACTAGTCATTTTCAATTTAAATTTTATTTCTTGCAATGTATAGTTTTTAAAAAGTTGAATATAATCAATATGTTATAAAGAATATATTTATAATACTGTATTATAAATATGTTTATAATTATGCATTATATATACATATAAATACATGTATGTGTGTCTATGTATATATATATATATATATATATCTAAAAAATAAATTCAAACAGTACAAAAAAATCAAAGAATGAAAAGTCTCTCACCCACACTGACCTACACCAAGTCACCTTTTCAGAATTACTCACAATAAATGGCCTTGTGTATCTTCCTAAATGTATTCTATGCATATATACATACATACATGTATATTTCCTTTAATATAGATGGTAGCATAATGTTTACTGTATCTTTTTATACTTAATAATATATTCCATATCAATACACGTAGATTTACCTCATTCTTTTTAACGTGGCAAATATTCTATGATGGAGGCACTGGGGAAGAAAGTAAAATGAAAAGGTGGCATTAACAGTAGCAAAGCGTGTTTCTTAGGTTCTGTCTTCTACATGCGACTGGAAGATTCTTAGTCCCCCTGCAAATTCCACAGCTATATCCTCTGAGCCTCCACGTAATGGGGAAAGACGTGAGTGGACCCTCTGGTGCCATCTCACAGGGAAATTCCCATCGTGCTATCCCCACACTACACAGGACAGCAGGGCATCCCTTCCGCCACCATGTCACACTAAAACTTTTCTGACAGAACAACTAACGTGTCCAGTTCTTGTTTTTGACATGATGCACACACTCTTCAAATCTGAGTGATAAACAACATGCAACACGCAAAACTGGCTTTTCCAGTAACTAAGTAATTCCTTTGACATAAGTCTTCTTAGGAAGCTCCTGGGTCTTTCATGCAGATAGACCTCCGGTGGACCCTCTCCAACTAAAGTCCTAATATTCCCAGTTGGGTCTCAGTCCATTTAATAAAGCTATATTCATTGGCTCACGGTGAGTCACCCCACCCCTTAACTCCCATTCCCTAAACACACAATGAGGCACTTCAGACTAGTCCCTTTGCCTCACATGAACCCTTCTCATGAAGATGAGGGATGTTTATTAATGGACATCAAAATTGGCTTTTATTAATGGGCATAAAATTAATGTTAGTGTTGTCATTTACAGCTGAGGAAAGTGAGGATAAGTACCATGGATGGAAAGAAGTGCGTCTGGGTGTTTCAAGCAGGGGGCTGATATGATAATAACTGATATTAAAGTCTTGTGTTCCTACTGACTGCCTCCCCTGGCTGGAGAACCAGTCCACCCACAGCCATTCCAAGCACAATCTGTATGCGTATTCAATTTCCTATTAAAGTTTAAGCTCATCATGGGCAGCTGTGTGTTCTTGGGCACTATACATGTTTATTCATCCATTCATTGAACAAATATTCATTGAACCCTGGCTATAGGCCAGCAATTGTACTGTGCTAGGTCTTGGGGCCTTGCCCCAAAGGAGGAAGAATATGTTCCATTCAAAATGCAAACAAATCAATAAGCTAGATACCTGTTGATTGCACTAGAGTATGTGGAAGAAAAGGGATAGGGTAATGTGATAAAATGTAACCAACAGGGGATAAAGGGCTATTTTAGATAGGAGGGTCAGGAAAGGCCTCGAAGAAGGTGACATTTTAGCTGAAGCCTGAAGGATGAAAGATGAGAAGGAGCCAGTTACATGAAGACCAGGGGAGAGTGTCCAAGCAAAGTGGACAGCAGCCACCTGATCTTTTCAGTTCACTTTGGCATGGCACATGGTTGAACTCAAAATATACTTTCAAATGAAAACAAATTCACATTGCTTTGCCAAGTACTCCAACATATTTTAAGACCAACTATTACCTGGCCAATTACTATTATTAAAAATAATATACTAAATAATAGTTTCTATATTATTACATTGTTTATTTGTTTTTATAAATTTTCTAATATGTATTATAAGGGATGATCTCTATTTGATACTGACTGAGGCAGCATAATATATTCTTTCAACATATATTTATCAAGTCCTTCTTATGTGCCAGATCTTCTACTAGACTCTGATGATAAAATAGTGACACACAAAAAAAGTTTATTGGAAATGAATACTAGATTGAAATTGCGTTGGGGTCCTCAGTCCCCTCTCCCATCAGGGCAGTTTTCATGTGTTTTATAGGTTGATATTCCATGTGAGAGTCAATTATAAAAACTAGTTTCACAGATTGAAAAAGAAAAAGGTTTGAAAAATCCCTGGGTCCCAAAGTCCTTTCTGTAATACTAGATATGTATATTATTATGGAAAATTGTTTTTCTTTTTTCTTAGAATCTCTTACATGATACATGTGGACACAATGTTTGAGACGACTCAAGAATAATGTGAAATAACATGAATTACTTTGTTTGAATGAATGAAAAAGATTTTTACTTTTAACTCAAATATAACATTTCCCCCCCAAAGGTATAGAACATTAACCTAAGTTTCTTGCCCTCTCCAAAAAACCTCATATTTCATTATTTCTGATATTTTAAATGTTTCTTAACCTAGAATTTTAAAAGAATAGTCAACATGAATTTTAATTGTTCTTTTCTCCTTTCAAAATATCTGACAATCTTTTAAGCAATAAGGAAGAAAATACCAAACTGGCAAAATGTGGGATGTGAAAATGGTGCGATGGGCATGAGAAAAGTGCAGCTATTATGTTAGCAAGTTTCGAGTCCTTTACAAAAAAGAAGAACTGCTTGTTAATGTCAGTTTTGCTTAGTCATGTAATTTTTTTAAAAGTTATTTTGCAGTTATGTATTGCTTTTTCCGCTGGCATCAACGTGGGAATCAAAGTCACATGAATTGAAGTTGGTGCTAATTTTTTTCTGTCCTTTTCCTCTTTGACACCTATTTAGGGTATACGGATGTTATGAAACTCAAAACAAAGACCTCCAGTCATTGGCTGGGGTGGGAAATCATACCCCTTTCTACTTTTGCTTGAAGCACTTTGACTTTCTTTCTTTCTTTCTTTCTTTCTTTCTTTCTTTCTTTCTTTCTTTCTTTCTTTCTTTCTTTCTTTCTTTCTTTCTTTCTTTCTTCTTTCATTCTTTCTTTCAATTATGTAAGACCAGTATTCCATGTTATTATGGTTCTTGGTATGAAATAGTGAACTTATTTGGTAGTAAATATGTCTGGTACTCATTGTTGGCTCTTGGCAACATTGTGAAGTAAAGTTATTGTTCCTTGATTCTTCATTTTGGATGGTCTCTCCCACTTGGCAGCCACGGCCTCCCTAGAGAGTGCTTACCTCTACACTCCGATCCAACTCCGCATACTTTGCCCAAGTCCCTCAAGCTCCAGGTCTGTCTGAGTTCTTTCTCTTGCTTATCCCTCGGTGACTTCCAGCTACCATACGACAGTCACACTCAAGAGTTAGAAAAAAAGAGTGGCGTTGTTCCCAAGTAAACACTTTCATTGTTGTTCAAACATTTTCTGAAGAGTTATGAATAATATGGGATTTCAGATAGCTAGAAGAGGAGAGATTCCCACCCGCCCCCACCCCACCCCCAGCCTTCTTCAGGTGCTTTTCAAATTGCACCCCGGAGAGGTTCATCTTTGCTGAATGGTTGTACACCCCCTGACTTTCTTACTCAATAAAATGTGCTTACTCATAGCTCACAAAGTTCCCTTGAAGATGATTAGTAAGCATTATTCCAGTGCTTCAGCAAAAACATCAAGGGAGGCTGACTAACACTATTGGATTTAAATTAGCTGTATGAGAAAAAGTCACACTGCCTCATCTGTTAGCCAGTGTTTCTGCTAAAACTGTTTGTTTTATTTAAAAAGTTCTCGCACAAACAAGGGAGAAAAAATAATTCACAAAGAAATATAGAATATTAGGGCTGAAAGGGAAGATCAGCTAGGTTGATGTACGCATTTTACAAAGAAACTAATACTAAGAAGCCAAGTTACCCAAGATCACCCAGCTACTGGTAAACCTCATTTCTCAATTCCAGCCTCTCCTAGCACCATGGTCTTCTCCCTTCTTCTTAACAGAACACTTGTTATACTTTTGCATCTGCTTATGTCTGTCTCCCCCACTAGATCATCACCTTTATGATTGAAGGTGCTCTGTCTGGTTTTGCGTGCCACTTGCCAGAACATTCAGGTGCGTTGTTAGTGCTCAATAAATAGTTGTTGAATGAGTAAACATGCTCGTAGAGTCAACTATCAGTAAACATAGAATCAACAGTCTATTTAGTCTTTTGAATAATTGTCAATTCATCTTGCATGCATTATGTGGACATGCTGCTTGAATTAATCAAGTAAATGATAAATTCTACTATAGTAAAATATAAACTCTGAAATCTAGTGGCTTAAGATAAAAAGGTTTATTTCTCATTTATTTAAATTATATATGTGGTGAGCAACGTATCTCCACCCTGCCACTACTCCACCTGGAACATGCAGCCTCCAAAGTCACTATGGTAGGGGGGAAAAAAGCAAGATGGAGGCAGCACGCTGGCTTCTAAGTGCCATGGAACTGGCACATGACAGTCCACCTCTAGTCCTTTGACAGGTTAATCCTATGGCCCCATGTCAACAGAGAAAGGGGCTGAAAAAATTTTAGGGAGAACTAGCTGTCTCTGCTTACCATTGAATGGGTTAATTATAATTATAGCAGCCACTCATTTTTATTGAACACTTACTTTGTGCCAGGCCAAGAGCTAAGTGCTTTATTACATTCACTGCTTCATCTAATCCTCATTACAGGCAAATGAACTGCAGACACTCTCATTATGATCAGTTTCTAAATGAGAAAACTAAGGGATGAGTTAATTGCTCAAAGTCACAACTGCTAAGTGAGATTCAGGGGTTTGAGCCAATGTGTCAGGCACTAAAGCCTATTTTCTTTGCCATACTGTCTTAATACCATCTATGTGTGATATATCAGAATAAAGTTTTGCAGAACAGCAGATTGGTTTATTTATTTATTTATTATTTTTATTTTTTTTGAAAGTGAGACACTCATTTTTTTTTTAATTTTATTGGGAACTGTGTGCTTTTCCAGGACCTATCAGCTCCAAGTCAAGTAGTTGTTTCAATCTAGTTGTGGAGGGCACACCTCAGTGGCCCATGTGGGGATAGAACTGGTAACCTTGGTGTTATGAGCCCTGCACTCTAACCAACTGAGCTAACCAGCCACCCCCAGACTGGTTTTTATTAATACAAACAGAGGATAAGAAAGAATTATAAAATCTATCTGTGTGACTACAAATAACCTCAATTTAGCTACTTACACAAAACATTTCACTTCTGGTCACCAAAACTGTGGAGATTTTTTTCCCCGACCCCAAGCAATTCTCTGTCACACCAGCTGAGTGTCCTACCATTTAACTATTATAAATTCTGACACTATCTACCCGGAGATAGCAACAGATCCCACAGGTTAAGGGCTCAGTCCCACAAAACTGCCACCACCCTACCCCACGCCCCTCCAACAATGTACGCACCTCAGACTTCAGTTGTAAGCTCAGGTTATCATCTGTGCTTCTGACCAACCAGCTGTAGATCAGAAGTTCTAATGACCCTTCCCTTGGGTTCAATGAATTTTTGAGAGAAACATGTTTACTAGTTTATTAAAAGACATGGTAAAAGATATAGATAAACAGCCAGATAAAGAGATACATAGGGAGAGAACTGGGAAGGTCCTGAGCATAGGAGATTCGCCCTCTTAGAGTTGGGCTACATCACCCCCTTAGTGTGGATGTGTCCACCAACCTGGAAGCTCACAAAGCCCTACTCCATTGGGATTTTATGGAGACTTCCTCATGTAGGCATGGTCAAATACTAATTCTATTTCTAGCCCCTCTCTCCTCTCTGGAGAATGCAGGGGAGTGAGCAGGAGAAGATGCTGAAAATTCCAAGCTAGTAATCACGGCTTGGTTTTTCTGGTGACCAGCCCCATCCAGGAGCCATGAGGAGCCCATCCAGAGCCACCTCAGTAGAACAAAAGATCGTCTTATTGCTCTTATTGCTTAGGAATCTATAACGGTTTCAGGGGCTCTGTGTCAGGAACTGAGGGTAGAAATCAATATTTTCTGTTATCTCACAGTTCCATAAAAGAACGTCCTTATTTTTAGAACATACATGCTGAGTTATTTAGACATAAAAAGGCAAGATGTCTGAAACTGGCTTTTAAGTGGTTCATTAAAAAATAGAGACTGTCAACCATAAAACAAAAGTTGACTAGGTATCCTGTCACCAAAGAGGGTTTATTTGGGGAAAAAGAGAAGATTGCAGCCTGGAATATTCACACGTGGTGAGCCATGTGCAAGTCCTGCTGGCACAAAGATTGTGGAAGTATTTATAGAAGGGAAAAGAAAATTAGGGGAGGAGCTGCTACAACCATAGAGCTCTGTTGTAACCAGAGTTCTCCCTGTAGGGCTCTTACGGTGAAACGGGATGAGAGAGCTCCTCCCACAGGCCCTCCCAATTACTGTCTAAGTTAAGGTTCCTGTCATAAATTTTAACAAGAGAGAGACAAGCAAATGTAGCTAATCTATAACAATTGCTGAATCTGTACTCTTCTTGCAACTCTTTAAAGTTTGAAATTATTTCGAAACAAAAGTTTTTGCAAGTAGCATTTATTGGCGACCTAGTTGGTGCCAGCACTGCTCTGGGCAGAAGAAAGTAAGTTCTTGGGAAATATGTGTACAGAATAATATAAATATAATTCACTGTTGATGAGGCTGACTGATAGAATCCAAGCCGTGATCACCTTTCTTTACCATAAAGGCTTCTGATTCAATAGGCTTCGTTTTCAAGAGAAGATTACTCCTTCTTTGGAGGTTTTGAAAGAGGGGAAAAAAATGTTTCTGGCTGGGTTGATTAGGAGTGAACCACGAATGTTTTAGACCATTAATTAGTCCTACGGTAATACAAAAATTGAGGAGAAATGGAAATCCCCTCAGAAAGCAAAGGCATTCTGGCAGAGTGATTGGGAATTAGGAAAACTGCCCCTTCCCTTCAAATCCATTCTCTCTCCAATCATTAGCACACTAAATCGATCCCTCAACAAAGACCTCAGATGCTGGTGGCTTCCCACCTTCCTTCCCTAAGGCGTGAGGGCAGTTAAACTGCCTGATAAAAATCTATTAAAAACAAGCAAACTTCAATGTTTCCAAAACCTCTTTTCCAACAAGGTCACAAGAGTTTCTGAATCACTAAGAGGAGTTCCGTACAAGACCTTAGATTGAGAAAGAGCGTTTAAAAACAGCACAATAGGTTATAAATCAGACTATTGCAAAAGTGGAGATTAGCTACGAGAAAACAAAATCACTTACATTCCAAGAGAAATACTAATTGAAGCAAAACATACAGAGGGTGCCAAAAAAATGTACACACATTTTAAGAAAGGAAAAAACGACTCAATATACTGATAACAAAAGATGAATACAAGTCAACATCTGACTTCTGTAATTACAAGAGGTGCTCAAAGTAGTTACCATCAGCATAATTTTAATACAGTTTTTCCTTTCTTAAAATGTGTATACATTTTTTTGGCACCCCCGGTATTTTCCACTCCCCATGGATTTGTTTTAGTCAAGCAGCTGTCGCCATTTTTGAAAGTGTTAAAAAGCTAACTTTCAAATTTCTCTTCTTCTATAGGCATGCTTATCACTAATACAGAATAAATGATTTAATATGAGCAAGGTGCTCAGAGCAATACCAGGCACATAGTACATTCTCAATTAATGATAGGTTATTTTTTAAAGAAATAAAAATATTAGCTAAGCAGAGTTGAGATTGACTCCCACTTAAACCACAGTTGTCTGGAAACAAATAAGGACACATTGCAAAGTGTCCTAAGAACCTGAAACTTCATCCAAAGCAAGAGAAATTTTGCCCTGGAGAGGCACAGACTTGGGCGTCGGGAAGTTTTGGGTTCAAATCAACCTAACTAAAGATATGTTGAATGCTTTGGTTCTCAAGTCTGACCCTTCCAATGTTTATAGGGGTCCAAGATCCTCAGATACCAAACAAAATAGCTGGCTATTTTGATGTTTGCCCAGGATAGAATAATGGTGAAAAACGCCAACTCCAGAAGGACAACATCTGGGTTTGGTCCCACCACTTCCTAGATGCATGACCTTGAGAATCTCGATATCTTGTCTTCCTTCTTTGCACAATAGAGCTAATGATAGTATTAAACTGGGGTGGGGTTGTTGGGTGGAATTAATGAGTTAACAAATGGAAATCATCTAGAACAGCATCCATCCAGCACATTATAGGTGCAGTAGTCCCCTCTTATCTGTGGCTTCACTTTCTGAAGTATCGGTTACCCTCGGGCAACTGTGGTTCAAACATAGTAAATGGAAAATTCCAGAAATAAACAGTTCATAAGTTTTAAGTTGCATGCCATTCTGAGAAGTGTGGTGAAATCTTAAGGTGTCCCACTTAGTCCCTTTCGAGATGTGAGTCAGTCCTTTGTCCAATGTATCCACACTGTATATGCTCCCCACCTGTCAGTCACCTAGTAGCTGTCTCAGTTATCAGACTGACTGTAGTGGTTTCACAGTGTTTGTGTTCAAGTAACCCTTATTTTACTTAATGGCCCCAAAGCACGAGAGTAGCGATACTGGCAATTCAGATATGCCCAAGAAAAGCTGTAAAGGGCTTCCTTTAAGTGAAAAGTTGAGTGCAGTACAATAAGACGCTTCGGTCAACAATAAGCCACATATATACCGTGGTCCCATAAGATTATAATGGAGTTAGAAAATTCCTATTGCCTAGTGACATAGTACACAAAATTACCCAACGACGCATTTCTCAGAACATATCCTCTGTGATTAGGCAGAGCATGACTGTATAGGGTGTATTTTCCGTGGTTTCAGACACTACTGGGGGGTCTTGGAACATATCTCCAAAGGATAAAGGATACTGTAATCAACAAATGCTAGTTAGCACTGGGAATAGCTATGTTACTTACTTCTCTGATGACCAATTCCTCAGGTTTGTCCAGAACTGGTTTAACTTTTTAGTTTTACAACTGCAAGTCCCACATCCAGTGAACCCCTTTGGTCACTCTATGTACATCAGACTACCTTTGCCAAGTCACTTTGGAAGGACTACAACAAAAATTGTGTTCTATGTTAGCAGAGTCTATTGGTTTGAGACGATTCTGAACACCATGTTTCAAAGCTGCTTTTCCAGTGTCCCTCCTCTTTGTGGCTTTTCCTGAGTCGTTAAGGCCCTCACGCTACATCTGAGCATAACAAAGCTCCCGAAACTCTTTTCCCATATCTACAGCTACTCACGCTGTTTCCCCATTCACCTTCCTTACAGGTTATCAGGGCCTAAAGGGCAGGAGTCTTGCCCTGATTTTGCATGTGCTCAATCAATGCTTGTGGGTAGAAATGAATTTTGCTTTCCTGGTTTTGAGTGGGAGGGTCAGGATTAATTTGCCTTTGCATAGCATTTCCATAAAGGTGAGGCTCTTTCTCACGTAGATAGTGCTATGTGACCTTGGGCAAGTTACTTTACACCTCTGTGCCTATAATAATGTCAGCAATGTCATTGTGTTGTTATTAATATTAGGCAGAGGGAAAACTGAATTTGGAAATGGCAGAGCTGGGATTTCCACCCAAAGGGTCTGCCTCCAGCCTTAACGATCTGAGCTCTTAACCATTTTTCTTGATTTCTTAAATTGAGAAAAAGAGCAAAGATATTGAAAGGAAATACAGGTGGAAATATCATATGTAAATGAGTTTGCCTCAGAATGAGTACAGATACACAAATGCAAGGTAAATAACTTAAAGATTTAATTTTAGCTCTAGATTTTACTGCACTCATTTTCTGAAATTTTTCACCTTTATTAAATGTAAGCAAAAATAGGGAGAGGTATAATTTCTTTAATAGTTTTCTGTTTAAGGGAAGCAAAAATTCAATCCAGAGACCTACCTGCCTCTTCTACCCACTACCAAATGTTCATGAAGATATATTAAGTAAGATTTGATTTTCTACCAAAACCAAATTAGGAATTGCAAGATAGGACAAAAGAAAAAAAGAAACAGAAGAATAAAAATGTCTTTGAGATGGTTTTTTTCTATCTTAATTTTTTAATATCCTGGGTATATACTTATTTTCACACTGAGTTATATATGTCTTTAATGAAATTGATCTTTTTTTTTTCCTTTTGTGGCTTTTAGAATTAATTTGAACAATATGTGTCTCCAAGTAAACAAATATAGTTGAATCTTTTACTGAGAGCAACAAAGCATTCACTGACACAGTTTCTGGAAAAAAAAAATTTAGGGATAAAAATGGTTTCAACACATTAGTTAAAAGCAAAAACAAAACAAACAAAACAGCAATGAAAAACCAGTCCTAACTGCACTATCTACATACACCCTTCTGGCAGGTAGAACACAGGTTTGTTTGCCAGCATCACTTCCTTTTTCACAAGTGTGCTTAGTTTAGGGAAACCTTCCTATTGGGGTTGTCTCAGTAACTGTTTTTCAAAGAATTTGTCCATTTTATTTACATTTTTAATTATGGACAGTTGTTAATTATATTCTCTATTATTGGTTTTTAAAATCCTTCTAATCGAAGTATAATTTATATACAGTAAAATTTGCCAATTTTAAGTACATGATGAGTTTTCACAAATGTATAGTTATGTAATCATCATGACAATCACGACATAGAACATTCCATCACCCCAAAAATGTTTTCTTGTTGCTCTTTGCATTCAGTCCCTTTTCCTAGTCCCTGACGCTAGACACCTATTGATCTTATTGACCTGACCTCTGACACTGTAGTTTTGCCTGTTCTAGAATTTCAGATAAATTGAGTCATACAGTATGTAGTCTTCTTTTGTATTTAGATTCTTTCACTTAGCAAAAAGCTTTTGAGATTCATCCAGGTTGAATGGGTGTGTATCAATAGTTTGTTCCTTTTTCTCCTGAGTAAAATCCCATTGTATGGCTATACCGAAATTTGTTTATACATTCACAAGTTGATGGAAATTTGGGTTCTTTCCAATTTGGAGCTATTATGAATAAAGCTGCTATAATCATTTTCATACAAGTCTTTGTGTGGACGTGTTTTCATTTCTCTTGGGCAAAATATCTAAGAGTGAAATGGCTGTCGTATAGTAGGTGCATGTTCAAACTGTTTTCCAAATGGCTATACCATTTTACATTCCCAAGAGCAATATAATATGAGTGTTCTAATTGCTTCATATTTTTGCTAACTCTTGGTAATTCCCAATCTTTTTAATTATAGCCATTCTAGTATGTGTGTGGTTGTAGTTCATTGTGGTGTTTAATTTGTATTTCCCCAATGACAAATGATGCTGAGCATCTTTTCATGTGTTTACTATTTATTTATTTTCTTTAATGAAGGATCTGTTCAAATATTTATCCCCTTTTAAAACTTGAGTTTTATAGAAACAAACTCATAGATACAGAGGACAAACTGATAATTATTAGATGGGAGGGAGGTTGGGGGACTGGATGAGAATGGTGAAGGGATTAAAAATACAAATTGGCAGTTATAAAATAGTCATGGGGGTGTAAAGTATAGCATAGGGAATATTGTTAGTAACATTTCAATAACTGTGTATGGTGCCAAGTGAGTAATAGACTTATTGGAGGGATCACTTCATAAGTTATGTAAATGTCTAACCACTATGCTGTACACCTGAAACTAACATAACATTGAATGTTAGCTATAATTTAAACAACTTAAAAATTAAAATAAATAAATAATTGATGAACAAAAAATAAAAACATAAACTTGAGCTTTAGTCTTTTTATTGAGTTTTAGAGGGGTTTTTAAAAAATATATTCTGGATATAATTTTTTAAACAGAAATAAGATTTGCATAAATATCCTCCCAGTTTATAGCTTGGTTTTTAATTTTCTTCACAGAATCTTTTGATGAGCCAAGGTTTAAATCTTCATGAAGTTCAATTCATCAGTTCTTGTTCTTTTAGGCTTTGTGTCCTATTTTCAAAATCTTTGCCTAACACAAGGGCATAAAAATTTTCTCTTATGCTTTCATATTAAAGTGTTATAGTTTTATCTCTTTACTTTATATCTTTGAATCATTTAGAATTAAGTTTTATATATGTTATGAGGTGGGTCATTTTTTTCCATCTGGATATCAAATTACTCCAGCTTCATTTTATTAAAAAAAAATCAATCAACCATACATGTATAAGTCTATTTTTGGACTCTCCATTTAGTTCCATTAATCTATATGTCTATCTTTATGCCAATATCATACTACGATATTGATTACTGTAGCTTTGTGGTAAGTGTTCAACATTGTTCTTCTTTTAAAAATTTGGCTATTTTAGATTCTTCGGACTTTCATATAAATTTTATATCAGCTTGTCAGTTTCTACAAGTCATGTGCTGACATTTTGATTGGTGTTACCTAGAGTTGATAATTAAATTTGAGAGGACTTGACATCTTAAAATATTGAGTCTTCTAATGCATGAACATTGTATAACTCTCCACTTATTTAGCTCTTCTTAATTTCTCTCAATGATGTTTTCAATATTCAGATTTCACATATATTATATCCCTAAGTATAATACGCCTTTAAATGCTATTAAAAATAATAATGTTTTAAATTTCAATGTCCAATTTTTTGTTGCCAGTATATACAATTTTTTTGTATATTAACCTTATATTCTGCAAACTTGTTAAATTCATTTATTAGTAATAGCAGCTTTTTTGTGGATTTCTAGGAATTGTATACATAGCTAATCATATCATCTTCAAATAAAGACAATTTTATGGGCCAGCCAACTAGCGCATTGGTTAGGAGTTGGCTTGGGAGCACCAGCTCTGAGCAGCAGGGCCCTGGTTCGAATCCCACATGAGGGCCAGTGACACTGTGCCCTCTACAGCTAAGATGGTGAACAACAGCTCGACCTGGAGCTGGGCTGCCATGAGTCACCAGCGACAGCATAGGCTGCAGTGGGGCTGGCAGGCAGCAGGCGTGAGCTTTCATGAGCTGCTGTGAGCTGCCATGAGCAGCCGTCCAATGGCCGGCGAGCGACTGCCTCACCCAGGAAAAGTGCAATGATAATACCAACATGGGCCAGTGAAGCAACGTCCCCCACAACTAGACTGAAGAACAAAAGGACAGCAACTTGTCTGTTCCCCTTCCCCGATTCCCCAATGCTGTTCTCTCCCCCAATTCCCCAATAAAATCTTTTTTTAAACAAAAGACAATTTTACTTCTTCCTTTGCAGTGCATATGCTTTTTATTCCTTTTTCTTGTCTTGTTATACTGGTTATGACCTCCAATATAATATTTAATACAGCACAGATGAGAAAATGAACCACCAGGTAAACCATAGCCCAAATTCTCATATTACAAAGTAGACTAGAGATTTGCAAAGTTTATGCTCTTGGCCTGCACTCTGCTGCTTCCCTCATGCTTTTAAAGTTTAAGTTTTCTAATTCGTTTTCAGTTCTATGAGTCTCAGGCATTTTCTGCTAGATTTTAACTTTTGTCAACTTAACTTGCCTTTTTAAAAGAGGTAAACTCTTCTGGAATCTGAACAATAGATTTGGGGCAAGAAGTAATTTTATTAAAAATGTAACTTTCAAAGGCCACACCTAGCCAGGTTTTAAATGCAGACTGAAGATTTTTGCTTTGTTGGTTGTTGTTTGTTTTGTTAACATCTATGAGGGTTTCTTTATTCTATTAAGACTATGTGTTAATGGAATAATCTTATCTGTTTTCACAGTACCTTTTATTCCTAATTGTGAAAATTTTCTTCTGAACAAAGGAGGAAAGTATATTTAAACCCATGTTATATGATAAAATGCCAGCCTATAATTTAAAGAAAGAGTTGTGTATATTTTTAACTAGGTAATGCATATTATTAAAAAGAACATTCAAGGAATAAAAACTGTACAGTGAAAAATGAGTCTCCCATCTTTGGTACTCAATCTTTAGTTTCTCCCCAGGGACACTCATTTTTATCAATTTCTTATGTGTCCTTCCAGACTATTTCATGCATATATAAGCACACATATTATTTAATATATCCCTTTAAATATAAGTCAAATTAGTCTATATACTCTAGCATCTTGCATTTTTATTTTATACTAAGTCTTACAGTTCCATATGGATATGAAAATAATGCCTCATTGTAATGGCTACACAGTATTTTATTGAAGACTATGCAACAGAAACCATATGTTGTTCTCAAAGCCTAAAATATTTGCTATTTGGTCCTTTACAAAAAAGTTTGCTGAGTTCTGTTTTTGTTTTTAATTTTTAACTTAATAGTGTCACAAAAAAATAACCATATTAAAAGCCCCTGAGATACTGTATTTAGAAATTAAAAACATACTTATAAATAACTCCTGTGTCAAAGAAAAAATCATAATGAAAAGCTAATAAATAATTAGTACAGAATAATAGTGAGAGCACTCTATATCAAAACTTGTGGGATAGAGCAGAAATGATACTTTTAGCCTTATCTGCTCATATTAGTTAAAAACCAAAAACAAAACACAAACAAAAATTAATGCTATGTATCCCAAATAAGAGATTAAAAAAAGAATATAAAACGAATAAACAGGAGGCAACAACGGTGAAAATGAATAGAAGAAAAAAAAAGCAAACAAAAGAAAAAAATTAAGTCAAATTTTTTTGAAAAGATCAACAAAATTGTTCTGTTTTATAAAAATAGAAAAGACATGAATGGATATATTGAGTTCTTAGTCTTGGTACCTCATTTTTCTGTTCTAGAATTTTTATTTGGTTGTTCTTCAAATTTACCATGCCTCCAACCTCTGCCATTAAAGAGAAATAATATTTTCCACTTCTCTGCTGCAATTTTTACTCTTGTTTTTTTATTTCCTCAAACACTATAAATATAATTATTTTAAAGTCTGTGGCTGACAACCCCAATGTCAGAAGCTCTGTGGTTATTTCTCTTGTCTTTTGTTACTCCTGGTTCTCTTTCAAATTGCCTAATCTCCATGCCTGATGATTCTTTACTGTCTCGTGGGTGTTGTATTTGAAACATTATAGAAATAACTGGATGTTATCTTTTACCTAAAAGTGCCTAAGGGCGTTAACAACAGGGATTACCTTAATCCAATTTCAGGGATTGAAATGACAGATTAAAAAATTTAGGCTAAAATTCCTAGAAGGGCAGGTCTACTTACAGTTTTGACTTGATCTTTTTTTTTTTTTTCACCTTTCTGGGTCAACTTAGTTTGACTTGATCTTGCTGTAAAGGCCCAAAGGCTCGCGATCCAAAGCTAGAGGGGGAACTTAGATGCCTCCCCTATCCAGAGTAAACCACACAGAATGTTTAATGGCATCAGAAGAGATGAAGACAGATGGGCATCCTCAGTAGACTCCTAAATTGGTGCACACTCAAATTGATATCCTAAAAATATCAATTTGACATTTAAAGCATTTAGAAGTGAGTTCTGACTTCAAGAAAGGTGGAGTAAAGACCACTTTCCTCAAGGAAACCCCATATTGGTTCCCCCAAGCAGCCAATATAATCCTGTAATTAACTGGGACTCTCTCTCTTAAGAAGGCCTTGGCCCTAATGCTGCCTTTTCAGCCCTTTTCCTGGTAGCTCCCTGGCTACCGCCTCTGCCTGGATTGTCTTCCCACAGATGTCTCTGTGGTTCATTTCCTTGCCTCCTTTAAGTCTTCACATAAGTGCTACCATCTTAATATGCCATGGCCTGATGACCCTCTTTAAAAAAGGAACCTCACCCATTCCTGCTGCTCTTTACCCTGGTCAACTTTCTATTTTTTTCATAAGCTATACTTATCTTCTACTATGCTATGTAATTTACTTATTCATCACACTTATGCTTATTGTCTGTCTCCACCAGCAGAAATGCTACAAAAATAAGGGTTTTGTCTGCTTTGTCTACTGACGTATTCTTGCATCTAGATCTAAGATTCTATTTGGTGTTCAGTAGATGTTTGCTAAATGAGTAAATGGAGGCAGCTCAGAGAACTTCATAGATACAAAAGGGAGTCTCTCAGAGGTCTCACTTCCCGCTGCTGCCCCACAGCTTAGCAAATGTTTTGTTGTTGTTGTTCCAACTACTTATAGCCCTGTCCTTGAGAGTAATTTGGGTGAATATATTTTCCCTACCTCTATACATTTGTGGTGATATTTTATATTTAGATATTGTAGATTGTAGTTTCTAGAACCTGCTGCCTGACCTACCCTAGGGTTTAACATCTTATAAGAAGGATGGTCTTTTCAGAGATGCCTGAAGTTTTCTAGAATTCATGGGCTACTATGCCCTGCATCCATCTCCGCAATAGCAAGGATTTTGCCAGAATCAGATTAGCTCTCCTTCTGGATACATCTTGACTAGCTCTAGAATAGGCTTCTTTCTCAGATTCCTTGAGCAGCAGCCCTCCCTTCTGAATGACTTGTCTTTTTTAATATTCTTTTTTATCCATCTCTTTCAGGAGATTCTGAGGTTAGTTTTATTTTCCTTGCTGTTTAATCTCATGGGAACAGTATTATCTTTCCCCGTTCCACATTCCCGAAGGACTCTCATTCTGGACCTTAGCTGATGGCGATCCTTTCAAACACACCGAACATTCAGGCATGTTAGCATCCAGTACCTCAAATCTGAAAACTGACTCTAGTTTTCTCTTTTCCACAGGAACCATGGGAATTCATACCATGAATGCAAAAAATAAATAAATAAGTGAGCTCTTTGGTTTCTCATTAAACAAAAGAAGTGAGTAGAGATGCTTAACCAAATATATTTAAAACCAGCTGGGTCTGCTTTTATATTTTTACAAGTGGCATGCCAAGAAACACGAATCTAGAAAGTCCGTATGTGAGGTATAGTGTTATCTGATGGCAAAATTACTCCTGTAAAGAGTATAGGGTTTTAAACAAGAAATCATACTTGAAATGGATTGGAGGCTAAGATGAGGGGGACAGAACAAGTTTTCTAAACGTTTGCACTTTTTATTACTGTCACATTTATTATAGTCATTCTTATTTATTAACATCATAAATTTACACAGATTGTATTTAAATCATGCTGGAGTTTTAATAAAATAAAACTATATAGTTTTACAACACTGATGAGTTTTTTTCATTGTTCAAGGCAAAATTGTTTCCTTAGAGTTTTCTTTTTTGGAACTTTACCTGCTTTGTTAGATGACCTTCTGAGATCCCTGTTCCCTTTACCTGTTGTTATTTTAGTATTTTATTTGAAACACATAAAAACATATGTATGCTCTCATTTTAATAAAATGAATATCCATGAACCCATTTCCTGGTCTAAATACTAAAACATTTTTAGTATATTATGTGCTATGCTGTAGACCATCTCCCTGCTTTTCCACCCCCAGGAGTATTTACTGTCTTAAGCTTTCTGTTTATTATTCCCTTGGTTTACACACACACACACACACACACACACACACACACACACACACACACATCCATCAACCATAGAAAGAGAGGTTAGATAGATACAGAAATAGATGACTGATAGATAAATGATAGATAATAATAATAAAAGAAAGAGAGAGAGAAAGAAGAGAGAGTGAAGGAGGAAGAGTGAAGGGAAGGAGGGAGGGAAGGAGGAAGGAAGGAAAAGAAAAGCTAGTTAAGAAAAAAGCAGGTTAAACATATATTTAGTTATTTGTTTTCAAACTCTTTAAAAATCCTGTTACATTTAAGTGGTTTTGCTTTTTTCACTCAACATTATTCTTCTATGTCATTGCATTTGGCTCTAGTTTATTAATGGTATCCTCTTATATTACTCTGTTATGTGGACATACCACAATTTATTTGTTCATTCCCTTGTCAGGGTGCATATACATATACGTGGGTAGATATTTTCCTATCTTTATGTGGGTCCGTACAGGTGTTTTTTTACTAGTCCTGTGTCACAGGAGTTTTCTCCATTGGTATGAACACTGGTTCAAGGAACTATTAAGGTAATTACAGTAAATATACACAGCCTATGAAGAATATTTTTGCAACCTGGTTATCGGGAAGAGGCACCAGTCATGGCAAGGGAAGACCTTGGTTTGAGTCCTGGCTCTGCCACTTGCCGGCTAGACTGCTAGTCCCAGGTGTGGTAAAATAGGAGCATTTTTGGTGATAAACAGTTACCATAGAGCATATTTTCTACTCTTTCTCCTGCACTATCTCAATAAAACCTCTCAAGAGTTCTTTGACTAAAGCGATTATCGAATTCTTATTCTCATCCTCATTCCCAGTCTCACCCCATAGATAAGAAGCAAAGTCAGTTGAGTGGTTAAAAGCCTTTAGTTGTAGTCAGGTAGAACTGATTTGAAAACTTTCACCTTTCCCACTCACTATCTGTGTGACCTTGAGTGACTCACTTGACCTTCCTGAACCTCTGTTTCTTCCTTTGTAAAATGGATAATGGTACAGAGGGACCTAACATTTGCTGAGCATTTATTAAATGCCAGGACTATCCAAATCACATTACATGGATTCACTCAGATATTTACAATAGCTCGATGTGGTAAGTAAAATTGTTATCCACATTTTACAGATAGGAAACTGGGAGGTTAAATAATTTGTCCAAGTTTACACAGAAGATGTGGAGCCATAAATGGAACTCAGGGATAATAATACCACCTCACAGCATTATTGTGAGGGTTAAATAATCTATTGTAACAACATACTTGTACGTAGAAGTAAATATGTGATAACAGTAGCACAAAGGATAAGAAGGGATGCAAATGGAATTATACTGAATATACTGATAAGGTTCTTACATTATATGTGAAATGGTATATCATAACATATCATCACATTATAAAAAGCTAATGGAGGAAATAAAATGAAATAAGATAATATTTAATCCAAAAGGAAGCAGGGATGAAGAACAAAGGAGCAAAAAATAAATAGACTAGAAAGCAGAGAGCAAGATAGTAGACTTAAACCTGACCATATAAATAATTACTAAATTAGGCTAAACACTAAGGCAGGGCTCTTCTAACTAGATTTTAAAAAGCAATACCCAATTATATGCCGCTTAAAGAGACATGCTTTAAATATGAAGGTTACAATGTAGACATGTTGAAAGTAAAAAAGAGTAAGAACCCTGATGAGGTAATATCAAAATAGACTTCAGGGACTACCAGAAAAGGATTGCCGGAAAGAAAGACAGAAATTTTATAAGGATAAAGGGCTCAGTTCGTCAGGAGTATATCATTCTAAATGTGCATATATGTCTAATAATAATGTTTCAAAACACTTGAAGCAAAAATTGACAGGACTAAAAGGAGAAATAGGCACATCCACAATTACAGTTGGACATTACTCTTTGTAATCTTTGTAATCATCTTCGTAATGGATAGAACATAAAAACAAAAAATTCAATAAGGATATGAAAGGTTTGAACAACGTTATCAACCAACTAGATCTGTTTATTCGGCACTATGTACAATTACTACAAAATATAACTACTGTGTGAAGGGTATAAATGTCTAACTATTACATTGTTTTGTACACCTTGAAACTAATTTAAAAAAAAAAGAAAAAGAAAAATATATATACTTTCTTTCAACTGCAAGTGGAACCTTTATAAAAAGAGGTCCTATTTTAGGCTACAAAACAAGTCCCAATAAATTTTAAAGAATAATCTAGTGCAGGGGTCGGCAAACTGCGGCTCGCAAGCCACATGCAGTTCTTTGGGTACGTACATGTGGCTCTGAAGTAAAATTGAAAATGAAAATAAAACTATCATAGTTTCATTTATAAAGTTTTTAAAGCACATTATTCACATAATGGTGATTTCATTTGTTTTATGGCTCTCGAATAATTTTTAAATTGTTGTGAGGGACAGGATTGGTTCTTCCGTCTCAAAAGTTTGCCGACCCCTGATCTAGTGCAAGTAATTATGAAAATGAGGGTGAGGGTTAGCTATCTGCCTTGTAATCTATGGTTCTATGAATTTTCCTACTCTCACATGAGAAATTTTTTAGCACCTTCTTTATCGTCTAGCAATATTATTTGCTTATTAGGTTTTCAGAGATCTTACTAAGATTAGGGGATTGTGTCATCCCCTAAACAATTGAATTATTTAAATAGAAATTGCACAGTGGTAAGAGCTTGAATTTAGTCTCCCTTTTCCTGGGTTCTGAAGTTCTCTATTCTCAGAAAACGCCATCTTCCCCCTGAAGCTCGGCACCCTATGATTTAGACACCAGGACATCTGCTGCTTAAGATTTTCTAAAATAATCTCAGTTGCCACTGAGGACAATTAACTCTTGCAAAAAGGAATCTGCCAGTCAGAGATCCTTTCTTTAGAGCCATTGTTACTCAGCTCACTTCTGGGGTTGAAGGGAGTACTAGTGTCCACCCCCAAAAAGATGCTCTGTGTGGGTGTGTGTATTGAGTACAAAAAGAGGCAGTCCTTAAGACTTCAAATAAGAAGGCTTTGAAAATACACAACAGCAGGAGCTCCTAAAGTGTCATTGTCTTGACTGGAAGGGTTTGCCTGAAAATGTGTGCTGCTGGCATTTTCCTGGGGAGAGAACTCATAGCTTTCATCAGATTCTCAAGGAATAGAAACCTTGACTTCTAAAATGCGCCAACTTCCAAGTTGCTAAAAGCATTTTCAACCCTTAGCCCTATGAAGGACCCAAAACTGCATTTCTATTTTCTCATCTGTGATATAGGACTGTGTCATACTCATCGGCTTCACTAAAGAAGTTCTATCAGCAAAACGCGTTCGCTCGACTTTTTTTCAGGATCTATTTATTAATATCTTGCAGAATAAAATTCTGGAGACACCAGTTGGAAAAACGCTGGTTTAGAAAGTTTACTTATTTTTCCATTCATTTCAAATAAGGCGTGTACTAGTATAAGAATCTGCTGGGTGCTGCAGAGACTGCCGTCAAGACTGAGCACCCTGGCCTAAAGGAGCCGAGTCTTCAGACACAGGGTTCCATCCAGCATGGCAGTTGAGAGCATGAAGTCAATTCAGTCCAAATCTGAACACAGACCAGCGCAGCTCTCACTAGCAATTGGCCTTAGGAAAAATCATGAAATGTCTCAGAGCCTTGGTTTAGATTCCTCCTCTGTGAAATGGGGCTAAGCTGGTAACTACTATATGATTTTTAGATTCTTTAGAAAAATTTTTTTATTTTTTATTTTATTGGGAACAGTGTGTTTTTCCAGGACCCATCAGCTCCAAGTCAAGTAGTTGTGTTTAATCTAGTTGTGGAGGGCGCATCTCAGTGGCCCATGTAGGGATCAAACCGGCAACCTTAGTGTTATGAGCACTGCGCTCTAACCAAGCTAACCGGCATCCCTGAAAATATTTGATTTTCTTATTCTTTTGGCTTGATATGTGGGTTGATCTGGACCCCCTCCTTCCTCTCTAACTTCGCCTCTTGGACCCTGGGCTCATTTTGCTCCAGCCCCCCACCCCCACCCCCACCCTCGGCTTTCTTTCTTTGCCTTGAATAAACCAAACTCATTTCCATCTAAGGCTTTTTGTATGCTATTTCCTCTGCCAGGAGGTGCTTTCCTGGATCTTTGCAACTCTGCTTTTCTTTTGCTCCCTCTTTCTTGTCTTTGGATTTCAGCTCACACATGTTCCCACCTCAGAGAATTTGTATGGCTACTCACCAGGACAACATACTCTCTCTCTCTCTCTCTCTCTGTCACCTTTCTCTATCGTTTTCTCTGCACTTATCGCTATCTCGCATTTATCTAGCTTGTTTGTCTGTTTTGTAATCATTTCTCCTCATCAGAATTTGTTTAGGGCTGTAGGGCCCAGCAGAGTAAAGAGATCAGTAATATATATTTGTTGACTAAATGAACCAAATAAAATGGCATGAAAAGGGCATAGATTCAGAGACAACACAGATTAAAAGCTCATCAACCTTAGTGATTATACATTTGTTACTATAACATCTACATTTCAGAAGAGGGGAATGTGTGTTAACATTTGCATAACAAATCGGGTCAATAAAGTAGTTGGCCTAGAACAATAGTCCCCTATCAATGGTGACTTCAGATTCCAACAATGCAAAACAGAAAATCTCTTCCACACCCACAAGGTTCACAAAAAATTCTTAGGTGGTTTTCCCCCTGGCTAAATGTGACATCTATTAAAATGGCAGGTTAGTTAGTTAAAGGTGATGCAGACTCGTGTTTCAGAGAGGAAGGTTGTGGCCACCCTGTACGTGTGGATGCTAGATCGGACTCTGATGAACAGGTAAGATGGGATGGTTAAGTGGGCAGATGGTTGGACTGGGTAGGAAGCATTCTAGGTGAAGAGAGCACCCCACAGTTTCCACCAGAGCCACCAAAAGACATCTCAAATGAACCTTCGAACTAAATAAGAGAACTGGATTTGCTCCGCAAATGCAGCAGCTTCAAACGTGTGCAACTGGTTCACCACCCATAAGCCTCTTCTAACATTTTGGGGTCTCTCGTGGATTGAAGTGTGGAGCAAAGACCATGGCATCCTTCTATTTCTTCCTCTTAAATGAATGATGGTCAATAAGGCTAAGAAAGACTGTCATGGAGAGCCTCCAATGCCAAGGCAAGGGCCTATGCCTTTAAGAGACCGATTTCGGGAGGCCAGAGTGAAGGATGTTAATAGACCAGGCAAGAAAGGCAATATGGGGTCCAAAATCAGGAGAGAAGTAATTGGAATAAAAAAGGGACTGGACAAGCCTTGTACAGGTCAGAGGTTTCCGGTGGAGCTATGTGGGCCAGCAGAGCTGCAACTTACACTGGATGGGGGTTTCATGGGGTTTGTTCTAATGCTTTTGGCCCATAGGATACAAACTATTCCGTGCCTCTTCAAAATAATAGCCCCTGGTGTCTACTGGCTGTATCATGAAATAGAAATTATGAAGGCACTGTATCTTTTAAAAAAAATCCCCTTTTGTAGCACTTCCTTAAAAACAGCTATTTAATGCAACTCTGCCAGTGAGTTCTTGACAGTTCTGTCTTGCCGATTCTGATATTAATGAAACATCTTTGTAAAGAGTTGAAGTGTCTTCCTGGTAAGTATTTAGTTTGTTTTTCAAAATACCTTGTAAAAACTGTTACTAATTTTCTCCTTTGGCCTAATGAGTGTTTTTCCTTAACTGCCTGTTCCGAATCAAGAAATATGAAGCAGTTGAAGTGATCGATATGCTTTCAAACATTTTCCCCCCTTTGAGTTTGCTATTTTAAGAGTTGTGATAGTAAAAAAGAAAAAAAGAAAAAAAAAAGAGTTGTTATAGTTTTGTGGGGTATTTTGGTCAAGGGAGTAGCTTCCTTTGTTTTTAATTCAAGGTACAACACTCATGCGCTTATGAGTCGAGGCATATTTAATTGAAAGCCATTGATCAAAAATACATTTCCCCAGCTTTATTGCGATATAATTGACATAATGTGCAAGTTTAAGGTACACAACATGATGATTTCACATAAGTATACTGCAAAACAATTACCATAATAATATTAGTTAACACATCCATCACCTTACATAGTTACATTTTATATGGCTTTTCTTTTCATAGTCTCTTTTAACTGACAGGATATAGCGATTTCAAAGAGCTGAATAGAATTTAGATGCTTGACATTAATGTATTGTGGGTATGTATAACGATAGCATTAGATTTTATCATCTCATTGTATTCTACAGTATTAAATATTAAAGTAAGCTCATTGCGTTTGCAGGATAAATGTTAAGAACTTGTATCAAGAGTTGCTTCGTGTGCTAAGTGAAATGATAAAGCAATGCTGGGTCCACCACATGCTCTTTCTTATGTGTATTTCTTTGTTTTTTGTGTTGTTCTACAGAACATAGAGTTTAAAAGGGATTTAATATGAGTCCATGTTATAGTTGTTTGTTTAAAACAAAATCTAAATTACTTGCAGGGATAAAAAGTATATATTATAAAATTATAGACCCAGGTTTTTAACTTAGGGTTTTAGAAAGTCCACAGATGGGTTTCATAGGGTATATTTTATTTTTAACGTAAAACCATGTTTCTTGAGGGAAAAGCATGTCTTTCACCAGATTCCCCGGAGCCAAATGACATCAGAAAGGTTAAAAAAAAACCCAAAACACAAAAAACACTGTTTTAAATGGAGAGCTGTGCTAAGGTAAAAAGAATTTTGATTTTCAGAATATTGAAATCATTTAAATTTTTTTGAAATACTTAAATACTTGAGTTATTTCCGTATTCTCTTAATATGTAAGCAGTTTAGGTAATTAACTCTATTTTGCTGTTTTAACATTTAAGAAGTTTTGTAATGATAGAAAAGCAAAACAATGTAGGAAATTTTGTAGAAAGAAAATTTGTACTCATCGAAGAGAATTCAGATGGTACTTCTGGTTTATATAAGATATTTTCAGAAAATATTTTGAGTAAGCTCTTTTAATTCAGAGGCAAATTAAATAGAGACACTATTTAATTTTGATTTTAAATCTTTTTCAGAATTGTCAATTTATTAATGAAGCATGGTAAGTTGTCATTTTAAAATCTTCTTTACTCATCCTTCATTTTGAAAATAAAATATATGAATCAGATTAATAAGAGTATGAAATGGTTTTCAAAACAGGTATTTTTTTAAAAAAATTAAAACAGATTAATTTCAAGTCTTGAGAACATGCTTTTGAAAGTAAGAGCATTTAGTTTCTTTTAAAAAATATTTTTCTTAAATTTCTTTCTTTTTTTAGAAATTTTTTTGGGGAAAATGTGTTTTTCTAGGACCCGTCAGCTCCAAGTCAAGTAGTAGTTGTCTTTAATCTAGTTGTGGAGGGCGCAGCTCCTTGGCCCACGTGGGAATGGAACCGGCAACCTTGGTGTTATGAGCCTGCGCTCTAACCACCTGAGTTAACCGGCTGCCCCAAAGAACATTTCATTTTTAAATAACGATTCAGATTCTGTTTAATTAAAGACATTTCTTTGATCCCTTTTTCCAAATCAGTCTTCTGCTACACATCTCCTTGCTAAAATTTAACAAGAATGTTAAATACTATACTGTAGAATGAATACTGGTGTCTAAATACTACATTATAGAGCACTGGATCTCAACCAGGGTTGATTTTTGTATCCCAGGGTATATCTGAGACATTTTTGATTGGCCCAACAGTTGGAGTGTTACTGGCATCTAGTGGGTAGAGGCCACGGATGCTGCCAAACATCCTACAATGCACAGAGCAGACCCCAGCAATAGACACTTAACCAACCTAAAATGTCAATAGTACCATGGTTGAGAAACCCTCCACTATATCAGAAAAATTCAGTCCAATTGGTAATTTCATAACTTCAGAATTCTGTCCTTGTTCTAAAAGGCTTGTGTTGAGCAAGATAAGCTGGGTGAAGCATTTGAAGATGCTTTTGAGGTACTGAGGCAACATTCAACTGGAGATCTTCAGTACTCCTCAGGTAAAATGTCAGTCCCTTCTTCCGCTGGTACATCAATTGGCTTGTTCATAACATACATATGTAAGAATAATGACCAGAAAAGAGATGACCATTTTTACCCAATGCATCTAGGATTAATTCTAACAAAGGAAAAATGCATCCAGGGTTACCTAGCCTAAATAAACCTAAAGTCTCACATACGAGGTCTGACAATTATGTTCATGAACTCACCCTAGAAAAAGTGCTACATATCTCCTTGCTGAATATCCCTATGGTCACCTTCAAAGTACTCCCTTTGGGAAGCTATGCACCAATGCCAGCACTTAGTCCACCCTTCAAAGCAATTTTGGAACTGTTTTTCTGGAATGGCCATCAGAGCTGTTACCATGGATGTCCTGAACGTCATCAAAATGTTTTCAATATTTCCTTTATCTTTGGGTAAAGAAAGAAGTGACTGGGGGCCAGATCAGGTGAGTAAGGAGGGTGTTTCAATACAGTTATTTGTTTACTGGCTAATAACTCCCTCACAAACAGTGCCGTGTGAACTGTGCCTTGTCGTGATGTAAAAGCCACGAATTGTTGGGGGAAAGTTTAGGTCGTCTAACTTTTTCACACAGCCTTTTCAGCACTTCCAAATAGCAAACTTGGTTAACTAACTGCTTGTCCAGTTGGTACAAATTCATAATGAATAATCTGTCTGATATAAAAAAAATTAGCAACATTGTTGCAACAAGTTCACAAACTTAATTGTCAGACCTCATATAAAAATGCAGACAACATAGAGAATGACATTCCACATAGGAATACTAAGGCATAATTATTTGCTATTAAGCATATCTGGTTGACATGTATTTATTTATTTAATAGACAGGTAATTTTAACTATTCAGAAAGGACTTTCAATTATTCTAATTTACCTTAAAGATCTCTCACCCATCCAAGATGTATTCTACTTGGAAGGCTAAGTATTCCCATTATCCTATAAACAACAGAAACCTAATCTAGATGAGATGCAGATATTTTGCCTACTGAGTTTACACGGGGTATTTCGGGCAGTTCCAGGATAAAAGAAACCATGGGATCTTGACTTTCAAGGAGCATGTACGCTAGCAAGAGAAATGGGATATGTAAAAGAATATCTGTAATACTGGCAAAGTGCAATAAACACCATAGGGGAATGCAAAGTGATAAACGAACATGGGAGGGAGCAATTGCATATATAACCATATAAGCATATATAAGCACACACACACAAATATAAACTAACTTTTTCAGTTTCTTTCTCTGTTTTTAAATTAGATTACAAAAACTACCTGACTTTCATCAACCACTGTTCTCATGTCAGAGGAAATCCCAGCTGCTATGGTGTGTTGCCTGCAGAGGAACCTGTGTATAACTGGAGAACAGTAATA
>NW_017731518.1:2829875-2833960 GCF_001890085.2 Hipposideros armiger | reverse complement strand
CTATTTTGAAGGGAATATTCACCAATCTCTGCAGAACATCCCTGAAAACCAGCTGGTACAACCTGTTGTTCTCCAGCAAAAGGGAGGAAAAGGTATGTGGATCCATCATTCCTTGTGTAGGTAAAAGAACCAGGTCTTCCTCAAAGCACCTTTAAGGGGGTGTCATAACTGACTTCGGAATTACATTTGCAAAATATTCTCTAATCACGGTTGAGAGCAATTTAACTCAAACATACTGAACCACTCCAAGCCGTTCATCTTGGATGAGCCTTCCTACTGCCTCATCGAGATGTTACAAGGCTGCAAAGTGTCCAGTTAGCTCAAATAACTGCATTTAACTAATGTGTATATATTTTAGGTATTGAAACAAGAACTTTTCCATAATTTATTTTAGCTATCTTATTCTATTGGGAAGCCCTCAGAATAGGAATCATCTTCTCTATTAAGTTTTCTGCAAAAAAAAAAAAAATGTTCCATGATATTTGGATATTTCATAAATTTGAAATCTTGATTTCGTAAATGAAGATGAGGATGATCACACTTAACAGATGAGCAAAAGGGTTAAATAGGATAGTAGCCCCTGATGGCGAAGACGTGAGCCACACACATTCACACACACTATTGGAAGAAGTGTAAATTGTTACAAAGTTTTGTAAGGTAATTTGGCAATACCTTTCAAAATTTTAAGTGTTCATGTCTTTTGACTCATAGGGACTATATAACTCACTGGTTAAGAGTGAGCTCTGGGTTAATTGTGTGAGCCTGGGCAATTCGCTTAAGCTTCTGTACCATAGTTTCCTTGTCCAAAAATCAAATAATAATAATAATTATATGGACATTGTAAGATTGCCGTAAAAGTCAAAGGACAAAATCCATGTAAAGCATTATGCTCATAGCCTGTCACTGTGCATAATTTCTCAAAGTACCACATATATTTGGATGTTCCTTGCAATGTTGTTTGTGAGAGTAAAAAAATGGGAACTCACCGACCATATTTGTTGGTATATATGGTACAGAGATACATCAGATGCATCTCAATTTTACAATGCAGTTTGTAAAATGATACTTGACACAAAATTATTTTAATTGAGTATTTTTTGGGAAAGGTAGTTTTGTTACTAGAAAGCAGTATACTGTATCCTAGAATTATAAAATTCTAAATATGCAATCATATTCTAATTCAGTGAGGAATTGTGTAAAATTTCACAGAAGGAAATGAACTTGTATCGTGGAATATTGGTATTAGATTGAACTGTGGCAGTGATTTAAAATAAAGAGAATAACACTTCTACTGTCCAGCTATTTATATTTAGCTTGCATCTTTTTTTTTATTTATTATAACTCGCTCACTCATTCACTCACTCACTCCAGGGTGTGAAGCCTGTATCTTTTCATTGATGTTTTCTGTTGTGGAGCTTTGCCATTGGAGAACCTAAAATTCACTATTTTCTGTTTTTAGAGCTTCATCTTCAACCTGAAATAGGGATACATCTGAAACAGAATAAAATAATAATTTAGGCATTTATTATTGGGGAAAAAAAGTGCATGCATAAAGTAGAACATACTTGTATACGAGTATGTATATAGCTATTAAAAGGCATGAAGCCATAACTTATATATTGATACAAAATGAACTCTAAAGTACATTTACTTTTTTGTTTTAAACCTTTTTAATTCCATAATTCAAAAGTCAAAATGCTCACTTTTTAAAAATTCAAATGATTCAGAAGCATGTAAAGAAAAAGTGAAAGTGTTCTTTCTCTCTTCCCATGCTATGTCCCAGAAGCAATCACTATCAACAATTTGGCATTTCATCTATAGCTAATCTTTGTATTGTTCTATGATTTCAGATACATTATTTACTAAAAGGGATTTAAAATGGTATGATGTCATTTGTAATTTTTAAGGGGTATGCAGATGATTATATATACAAAAAATAAGAAAAACACTTTCTAGAAATGTAGTTCTAGATAGACTAGAACTTTTACTTTCACTTCTGCTTTAATCATTTACTGTGAACATATAATACTTTTATTTTAAAAAAAATAAAGATTTAAACTTTTTTTTAAACTGAAAACAAATTTTAAAAGATGAGGATCCATTTTAATTGATTTGACCACAGGATGAGAGGCACAGCGTTTGTTTAAGGTTGTGACTTTAATTCATGATATGTTTTTTGGTAAGTCCCTTTCATTTCTCAATTCATAAACTCAAGATAATATAATGCAAAAGATAATCTTTGTAAAAACTTTTGAGGTTTTTGGATGAATGATGACTGATGCAAGAGTATTACTCCCCAAAGACTGCTTAAAGCAGTTTGGGAATCCACTATTCCACTTTCTCAAGGGGAAAATGGAATTTGGCCATGGATTTTTTTAGTTACTGACAGATCTGGTGGGACATGGCATGTACAGGCCAATACATCTTTCAGTTTATATCAAAAAACAAAGAACAAAGTGAAGAAATGGGCTGTCACTTTCATTCTCTGTTAGGCCAAAGAAATCCAACCACTGACCAAATGAAAACCTCAATAAATCTTCCCAAAGCTCTCTGACCAGTTTCTCTGAAATATAAAGGGCTGTGTTCCTAAAGAGATTAAAAACTCTCAGTACCATTGTATTTCACAGCATTGAAAAAGATCATAGCCTTGTGATCAGAGAATATGCTTGGTATGATTTCAATCTTCTTAAATTTGTTGAAGCTAGTTCTATGTCCCAATATATGGTCTATCCTTGAGAACGTTCCATGTGCACTAGAAAAAAAATGTATAGTCTGATGTTCTAGGATGAAGTGCTCTATAAATGTCAGTTATATCCATTTCATCTAATGTGTCATTTAGGGCTGATATTTCCTTATTTATTTTTTTGTTTGGATGATCTATCCATAGCTGTCAATGATGTATATAGGTCCCTTACTATAGTTGTGTTTTGGTCAATTTCTCCCTTTAGTTCTGCTACTAGTTGCTTTGTATATTTTGGTCCTCCCTGATTGGGGGCATAAATATTGATGACTGTTACGTCTTCTTGTTGTATAGTCCCCTTCATCATTATGAAATGTCCATCTTTGTCTCTTTTTACCTTTTTTATCCTGAAGTCTGTTTCATCTGATATAAGTATGAATACACCTGCTTTTCTCTGAATACCATTTGCTTGGAGTGTCAGTTTCCACACTTTCACTTTGAGTCTATATTTGTCCTTGTGTCTGAGGTGTGGCTCTTGGAGTCAAGCATATGGTTGGGTTTAGTTTTTCGATCCAATCTGCTACTCTGTGCCTTTTTATTGCCCCTGCTCATAAACAATGTCAAAATGTCATAAAGGTATTTTGACATTTTCTACTCCAGTTTTTCTGTTCTTTACTTTTCAAGACATTATGCAGACCCAGGCTTTGCATTTTTACCTTTGTTATTCATTTCACTTATATTTGCATACTGTTTTGCATTTTATAAAATAACTTCATATTCCTTACTTTGTTTGACTTAACTCATTTGAATAAAGCCCTTCAAATGACTTGCTTTCTGGAAATGGCTTTTGAGGCTTCTCTTCAAAACCACAAAACTTTGCAGCTCATTTTGCTCAATTTTTTTTTTTGTAGAAAGTTTAACATGGCATAAAATGGTTAGTCAAGATTTAACTGTAAAGAAAGACCACATAACAAGTGGGAGACTCGAGTAAAGAGGCTCCATCCTTCCTTTTTCCAGTGAAGGATGGTACAAAATTTTTGACAACTTCCCCAAGAAAAAAAGGTTCAGCTGAAACTTTAATAAATCAAATAAACCCTTGACTTTCAAGTCCCATAAACTGATGCCATAAATGCATGCCTAAGGGGGTGAGGAGTCCCAATGCAGCTTTTAACTCTATAGTCACTCAACAAACTCTTCCTGAGGGTTTTCTTTCTGCACAGCCATGGTGGAATATGACACTCTTTTCCTTTATTTTAGGTAGGAAGAAGCTCCGACTGTTCGAATACCTTCATGAATCCCTGTGTAATCCCGAGATGGCATCTTGTATTCAGTGGGTAGATAAAACCAAAGGCATCTTTCAGTTTATATCAAAAAACAAAGAAAAACTTGCTCAACTTTGGGGAAA
>NW_017731518.1:2828277-2829840 GCF_001890085.2 Hipposideros armiger | reverse complement strand
CTTTCATCAACCACTGTTCTCATGTCAGAGGAAATCCCAGCTGCTATGGTGTGTTGCCTGCAGAGGAACCTGTGTATAACTGGAGAACAGTAATAGTGAGTACCTACACCCGGATACCATCCATCAGTTACAGGCAAATTTCCTGTTCACACCAGCCTTCCACTTGGCGTATGCTACCTGCCACCCAAGCTTAAAGACCACACGGGCTGAAAAAATGCTTACAGCCATCAGTGGTGTGAATTTGACAGTCCGTGTGGCTGATGATGAGGGATGCTGTCAAGAAGGAAACTGCCCTTTGTCATGGCTCTTCACTCAGCTGCAGACTGCTTTCAATGACTTTTATAAAAAAGGAGGTGTTTTTAGGGTTCTCACACCACTGCTTCTCTTTAGTCCATCTGGAAAATTGCAAAAAAAGTCATGATTGTTCCCTAAAAGCCATGGGACAAAGGCCCAAAGTTCCCCTGCAATGGCTGTACCTACAATTTTGTGTTAACTTACCCTCTTTCCCCTCCCAAGCTCAGAGCTACATGTATTCAACCAATTTATTTATGTTATAGTAGCCTCCGGCAAAAAAGAAAGGTCCCCACCATCTATCTCTCCATACATGTGTTCTTGTATATTGTGGTTTTAATGTACCCATTTTATGAAAGCAGTCTTAATGTGGTGGGGTGTAGATACGAAATGAGTTTTCTTTTTCTCCAAGACGCTTCTTTGAAGAGGGTGTTTTGGTTCCAGCTTAAGCTCTTCTGCTTCCACTTCGGGTTGCTGGGTAAAATACAGGATGCCCAGCATTTTTATTTGCGAAATCTGGCAACCCTGCTTTCACTTCAACTCCCTACTTCCACTTCAATCCCCGCCCCTTACCAAACACCACGTGGCCTCTTGTGTTTGGGAACTCCTTGCCTGCTGCTGGGCAGCCCTCTTATATGGGGTGTGATAAGTCCAGCCCCTTCTGCCGTGTGGAATTCACCCAAGGAGACCCATATATCCTTGTCACGTGTCATGGTAGTAGCTCAGGCTTTTCCCCCTTGTCCCCTCTCTCGGTACTGTCCTCCCTTGGCTGCCATCTTTCTCCTCTTATCTCCTCTTGCCCGAATGGGCAGGAATAGAAGCCCATTTTCCCTTTTTGCTGGCACCCCAATTTCTATTAATGATTCTTTTGGATCTTTCTGTCTTACTGGGCATTTTTAGGGGGCAGGAGGGCAGTAACTCCCTCCACTTTCTCATGGTCGTGGGGGTAGAATATGGAACTCTGCTCAAAGCCAAAGATTACCCATCATCCCAAAGGCCTCTCCATATATGCTAGTTCCACCCTAGGAGCTTTCTGGTTGCAGTAGTGTTTTTTTAGAATTTGAGAGCTGTTTAGCACTCTTTTTGTCCCCAGCTTTTGACTTTAGCCACCAAACTAACTGGGGACCAAATGGAAAGTCCCAGTTTAACATCCTGCTGCATTATTTATTTAGAACAGTGCTGCGGACTTCTATTTTGAAGGGAATATTCACCAATCTCTGCAGAACATCCCTGAAAACCAGCTGGTACAACCTGTTGTTCTCCAGCAAAAGG
>NW_017731518.1:2816848-2825217 GCF_001890085.2 Hipposideros armiger | reverse complement strand
AAAACTTGCTCAACTTTGGGGAAAAAGAAAAGGCAACCGGAAGACTATGACTTACCAGAAAATGGCCAGAGCACTGAGGAATTATGGAAGAACTGGGGAAATCACCAAAATCCGGAGAAAACTAACTTACCAGTTCAGTGAGGCCCTTCTCCAAAGACTCTCTCCATCTTATTTCTTGGAAAAAGAGATCTTCTATACACAGTATGTTCAGCCTGATCAAGGATATCTAAGTTTAAGTAACTGGAATGCAAATTGCAATTATACGTATGCCAATTACCATGAGCTAAGCCACCCTGATGGCTAAATATGCCCTTACATTTCATGGTTTCCTGGCATCAGAAATCTACATATTTCAGGATTTTTCTCTTAAAGTAAATGTTGAACCAAAAAAACAATTAACTTCATTGTTGCGCCCTTTTATTAAATAGCATATAATCTATACTAACTTGGTGAGAAATTCTGCCAGTGAACAATGTTAAAATGATCAAGTCTCATTCGAAAATAGATACTAAATGTCCTTGCTCCTACTATTGTCTATGCAATACTTTCTTCTAGATTAACAATGTCAGTAGAGATGATTTAATTTATATATTCATTTAAACATTATTTTCTTGTCATATTAGACCAAAAAAAATCACTAACATGTATCTGATGGTTATGCAAACAGAAACTGATTGCATATGATAGTGTTCATTTCATGCTAAAATACATTTAATGCCTTTAAAAACTTTAGTGGCTATCCAGAACCAACATTTTCTCTGCACTTCAGACCTCATGGTCTGTAACCCTGTGGTGCTAAAGAAACAATGGTCTTAGGGAAATGCCACCTATTTTTTAATGATAAAACTCCAAAGCTTATACCGCCCACCAATTATTTCCTTGCATTTCTCTCTTCCCTAGAGTTGTTCCAGAAGCTAACCTTTCTTGCTTTCCTGCCACTCAGCCACAGGGAGGTGCTCTTGGCCTGTTATCTTTCTAGCCCAACATTGGAACACGATCTGCCCTTGAACTAGCCCCAGCTGAGACCAAACTGGAATAGTTGAAGAAAGAAAAAAAAAAAGTAATGCCATTTGCGACAACATAGGTGGATCTTGAGATTATAGTGCTAAGCGAAATAAGTCAGGCAGAAAAAGTAAGGAACCATATTGTGGTATGTAAAACTGAAAACAAAAGAAACAGAAAAACAAATGAAGAAACAGAACTCATAGACACAGACAATAGTTTAGTGGTTACCAGAGGGTAGGGGGGAAAGGGGTGGTAGACGAGGGTAAAGGGGGTCAAATATATGGTGATGGAAGGAGAACTGACTGGGTGGTGAACACAATGTGATATATAGATGATGTATTATAGAATTGTACACCTTAAATCTATGTAACTTTGCTAAAAATTGTCACCTCAATAAACTTTAATTTAAAAAAAAGAGACTTTGATAAATGATAAACAAGCAAATAATAAATCCAGAGAGAAACTAGGATTTAGGCAGTCTGGCTTGAAAGCTATGGTTTATTCTCCATGGTCCATAAGGAGCTCTGGGAAGAAATTGTTTTTTCCTGCTTGGCAGGTTCATGCATGTGCCATCTGTATTACCATGAAGCAGGAGAGAGCTTAGCTTCCTAGGTTACCAGAGCCATTTTCATCCAGGCCTACAGCTCCCTGGAGTCTGCCCTCCAATTTGTAGCATTCCCAGTCTCGTTTTTTCCATTGTGACCTCCTGGTGCCCTTCCCCAGAGACTCTTAAGAAAGAACATGTGTGGGATATAAAACAAAAAGCAACAAAGGAACAAGCAAAACAAATTCATAGATACAGAAAACAGAATTGTGATTACCAGAGAGGAGGGTGGGAAGAGGGTAAAAAGGGTAAACGAGGTCAAATATATGGTAATGGAAAGAAAATGGACTTCAGGAGGTAAGCACACAATTGAGTCTACAGATGTATTATGATGTTGTGCACCTGAAATTTACAAAATGTTATTAACCAATGTTATCCCAAAAAATTTAATAAAATTTTTAAAAAACATGGCAGACCCAGAGTGACTAAATGGAGGCTAACTCAATATTGGCCATCTCCACATGTAGCCTGGGTTTCTGTTATGGAGTAAATGTTTCCCTCACAAAATTTACATTGAAATCTATCCCTAATGTGATTGTACTTGAAGGTGGGGTCTTCGGGAGGTGATTAGGTCATGAGGGTGGAGCCCTCATGAATGGCATCAATGTCCCTCTAAAACAGATCCCCAGAGAGCTCCCTGTCCCCCATGTGAAGATACAGGATGGCCATCTGTGAATCAGGAAGTGCACCCTTATCAGACACTGAGTGTTCTGGCACCTTGATCTTGGACTTCCCAACCTCCTGAACTGTAAGAAAGAAATTTCTGTTATCAGCCACCTAGTTTATGGTGTCCTGTTACCGAAACCCAAACAGACTAAGATGATTTAAATTAGTGCTAACATCACAGTAGGATTCAGCAATAACACTCATTCTCCCACAAAGAAAATATGCTTCTATAAAACATTAATAAAGAACATAAATTTTACCAAAGGTTGCAAAGAGGAAATGGTGAAGAGGGTTTACAACACAAATCATTCAGCCAGTGACTTAATAAAATTGCATCAGCATTCTCTCCCCACAGTCCCTCATCTCCCCAATGCTAGCTTGAGGGATTCATCTTGACAGTTCTCCCAAAAGCCCTCAGTCAGCTCCAACCGTCTTTCTTACTGTTACACAGAGTTTTCTTCCTCTTGTGCAGAAACCTGAGCCCTGCATTTAACCCAAAATGCTCCTACCACGGCCTGTTCTCACAAACAGGTCTTTCCTTATAAAGGAATACCAACTGTTCAAAGACTAAACCCCTCGCCCTATATTATGGGAAATGATACCCTATTTCCAACAGGGTGTTCCTCCTTGCTACCACCTAAGGACAGGGAGAGAGACGTCTTTGTTTTGATTCATGGCCCCTTTTTCCCTGGTTATGGTATCCCATCTTCCACCTTGTCACTTTCACCTTGCTGAGTGGCTCAGTTATACTCTCCTTCAGTGGTGAGAGTTCTGAGAAGCAAATTCCATCCAATTGCAGTGCACCTCCTGAACAGCTTCCCATTATTCAGTCTCTTGGCCTGGGTATTAAGTATTAAATCTTTCCTTCCAGGTACTTTCTGTCAGCACATCCTTTAAATCACAGGATCCTCCTCTGCACTCTGGTCCTGGAGCTTGTGATCTTTCTGGTTGATTTATCTTCTTTTCACCCTTCAGTTCTTCCTATTCATAAGGCATAAGTAAGTGCTGAAAATGTTTCCCTTTTCCTCATTCCAGACATTCTATGTGAGAAATATTCTATGGGGCAGCCCTACTCAAAGGCACTTCCTTTTCTAAAGTGGAAAACAAACAAACCAAAAAAGAACAAAAACAAATGCATGACCTGGATGGCAGCATTAATTATAATACATAAACTTAAAAATAGCTAAAATAATTCTCTTCCTCCCCTCTTCTGTTCCTTTTTTTCTGCTACCCTGTGCCAGGTAGAATAAATCATGCTCTGGGTACCTAGTGCTAAGTGAAACAGACATGGTTCTTTCTGTCATGAAACTTCAATTCTACCAATATTTAGTCATAGATTTATAAATTCTACTAATATTTAACCAAAATCTACTTAATAGCTTACTGATGAGTAATTTCTTGATTGATTGGGTACTCATATGTAATAAAATATGTGAAGTGCATTAAGGTGACAGCATTAATTATATCTAACCTTAACAGACTGATGGTTATCCACATAACCATCATCTAGATTAAGATACAGAACTGTTCCAGCACCCGATAAGGTCCTCTCATTTTCCTTCCCAATCTGTGACTTTTCTGAACATCATATAAATGGAATCAGTATGTGCTTTTTTGCATCTGGCTTAATTTTCCTCAATATAATATTTATGAAGTTAATCAATGTTGCTGGATATACCAAGAGTTTATTATTTTTCCTTGCTTTTTAGCTCCTGATTTTTATTTATTTTTAATTTGAATTTTATTATTCAAGTGCCATAGCTCCTGATTTTTAAAGGACCGTGCCAATTCTTTCAGAGTCCTAAAATCTCTCCTTTAATCTCCAGATGTTGTAAATATATAACGGACCCTGCATATTCCCAAACTCACATGGATAAAACATTAATAAAGAACTTTACTATCAAACATCATTGAAATCTGTTCCCCAAAGGGTTGGAATGATTTGTACATACATATAACTGCACTTTATATTTAGATACTTTGGTTCATATATTTTTCTCAAATTCATATAATCTGGGTGGAATTCAATTTTGTGTTTTGATGGTATGGATTCTGATAATAAAAGTATTAATGTAAAATGGGTTTAAAGCAATTTACTCCTTTTTCATAGACTGATGAAAGTTAACAAAAGCATTTTTAACAATTAAAATGAACCATATTTCTTCAAGTTTCCTGCCCCCAATGCAGGTGTGGATACCTTTTGTTTACCCTTACGATATGGTGAAAAATTACTTTGAAATTGATAGATGGTAGCCTCTCCAATTTAGGCCTGGATAGATTTTAAGAGCAGTGGGTATATATTAGAAAGGACACTGTAAGTAGGGATTGTGTGTACTTTGTCAGGCAAGAAGAATGAGGCATTCCATGAATGCGTGAAATAGACACCTCAAGAATTGTCTGCTTAGAGCAGCCCCAATTATCCAGGCCATGAACTAGTTTAATAAAGAGCTGAAAGTAGAAAAAGAATCCAGAGCATCTAGGCTTTTTTCAGTAGTGGGCCACATGATCAGAAATCCAAACATGAATGTTTGAATAGTGATCTGTTGAGTCAGAGAAGTAGATGTGGCTCAAAAATGAGATATCAGCAAATTGTGCAAGAACAAAGCTTTGCACAGTGTTTGGATCTGCTATCAGAGGTATCTTTATTCTCTACAGCTTTAGAAGCTAATGAAGATTCCCTTTGATAAACAAACCCATCCAGGATTTGTAGTGATAGATAAGTAACCAAAGCCCATTGAGTTCATACACAACTTAAGCGAAGAAAACTGAATTTCTGATACCAAACATTTTGTGATTTGGTGAACAAATAAAATTTTACATAACAAGCATGTTTTACATAAACAATTAAATGATAGCAAGTCACACGATGAAAGATCACATTGACAAGTTTTAGAGTCAGGCTGATATCTCTTGGAGTACTTTGTTTCTTCTCATTAACTCTTAGTAAAAACAGGAAGATCAGTTGGAATGCTCTGGGCTTCCAATAACAAAAAACCCTGACTCTAAGTGGTTTAAATGATAAGAAAATTTACTATCTCACAGATCAAGAAATCCAAAGGAAGAGTGAGATTCCACCATGATACATATTGGTCTGGTTTCAGTTTCTAGTGGCTGTTTTATTTCCCTTTCTTGCCATTGGCCTTATCCTCAGGCTGACTGGGAGTAAGGTGACTTCTCCAGTTAGGTTACATCCTGACACAATGATGTCCAGAGACAGAAAAGGTCTTTTTTTTTTTTCCATTGTCTCCTTTGTAGTCATGAGAAAACTTCCCAGAGATCCCAGAACATTCCTCCTCATGGATTATTGACTAGAACTGGGTCCCACCCTTGGCCCTAAATCAATCACTGGCAAGGGGGAAGCGACAGCTATGACTGGCTCAGAACAAATAGAATTTACTCCTAGAGGACAGAAACAGTCATGATCCCTTGAGTCACAGGAGAGAGGGACGAATACTGGAATGAAACTGGTGTTTGCTCTGGAATGAGAGCATAATAGATGTTGATAGGAAACCAACAATGTTTGCTACAGCCCACCCCTTTGATGGCCCGATATCGCTACACACACTTAACAAGTGCTTATGCCTTTATTGAAATTATTCACATACTCCCTAAGTGAAGGTAATACTAAGTCTCATCAAATTACTATAATACATCCAAGTCCAGGATTGCTGGATCATGTGGTTTTTAAAAATCAGTTCTATTATTATTCAGATACAGTAAGGCCAATATATCAGGAGATGACTGCCATCAAAGAGATAATTTATTTCACTCACAGTTCCAATAGACAGATACACATCATGCCAAGGGGACCACATGGAGAAGCAAGTAGGGTCAGTCACGAGGCAGATGAGAAGACGGATCTGTGGGCAGAAGTCTTGATTGTGGTCCTTGCAAGAAGAAATGGGTGAGGCAAGTGAGCAGGCCTAGGATTGGCTAGTTTGAATAATTTCGGTGCTTTAGGGCAAAGGGGCTTCCCCTAGTTCTCAGGTACCTGGTCCTAAGGTAATTAGGATGGGTATATAGTAGCCTGGGAGGATGAGAATCCTATAAGAGAGGCGATATGGGGGATAGACTCTGGATTGGTTGGTTTATATTTAAAAATCACACCCCTTAAAGGAAGACTCCTACTGGAGGGAGGCAGTTGGCTAAGACAAGGTGACTTGGACATATTATTAGTTTGTCCAGAACCAGGTGTGTCTGGCATATGCATGCAAGGCAGGGGTTAATGTGTCAAGTTTATAGAAACTAAAAACAAGGTTAATATAAATGTTCAGTTGTCTCCTCTGATCCATGACTGTGTTTGCTCTTCAAGGTCCAGGAATAGATTACAATATAAAGCCTGATTGGGACAGGGCAAGAGCAGAAAACAACTCACAGTCACTTTTCCATAACACATATCTTAGTCAACTGCACAGGGATGGTGAGATTCCTGCCTGGGAGGGGAGTAAGTTCCTTACTCAGTCCATCCAGCTGGCCCTATTTCCACTCTCCTTAGGGAATACCCTTTATTGTGTCATTCATTATCCCTGGTTCTGCCTTCTGAGATAATCTCTGCATGTTATTTTTTTCTATAGCCATCTCTGAAATGGGCACTCAAAAGATGTACTGAGCAGTGCTGTGTTCATACAAGTTCAGAAGTCTGAGATTGCCAGTTCCATTTTTTAGCATGTGCTACTGACAACGCCACACTTCCTGGTACTAAATTTTGAAGCAGTAAACTTTCTTGGTTGTAACTAACTGAAATCAGCTTTGACTCACTGAAGTACTCACTGGAATTTATTGAAAGGTATCAGATAGCTTACAGAATTTCTGAGGAGGCTGAAGACCCTGCAGCCTTTAGGTCATAAAGACCCAAACTATCAGGTCAAATGAGGACATCACTGTCACTGTTACCAATGACTCGGTGCCTCAGCTTATGTCACCTCACATGTCACTGAACAGGGCTAACATAGCGTCACTGCTGCTCCCAGAAACTAACTTGCTACAACTGCCATTGCATTCAGAGATGGTTGTCTACCAACCCTGCTTCTGCACGTTCCTAGGTGCCCATTCAGATTCTGGGAAGGGGGCTTCGGATTGGCTGAGACTTGGTCATGCGCCCATGCTTGGTTGCAAAGAAAGCTAGAGAAGTACTTATCTGGAACTTTAAATTCTTATACTGGGAGACTGTTTCTGCATCCTACTAAGACTCATAAGGTCAAGAATTCCCCAAACATAGGAAGGGTTCAGATGCTGGGCAGCCAAAAGAATGACAAAAGTTAATTAGATTTTTAAATTACAATAACAAGTATCAGAGCATGTATAGTTTGATTTTAAAGACCTTTGCCCCACCTGGCTAATCTCCAAAAATTCTCTTTGTTCTTAGTACTTCTGTGGTCATAGGAATTTAAATAGTCCCTAAACAACTTTTTCTTATCTTTCTGAGAAGGCAGTTTCAGCACAGTATTTAAATTCTCCAATTATCAAGTCACACTGTAACATATTTCTGTAACTGAAGCTAAGTTAAGAAATGAAAGTCTATACTTTATATCTTTTACAATATGGAAGCTCTATTCATATCTGTTTTCCTTATTCAGGAAGCTTTTATAATGCTCCAGTTTCATGATATAATTTCATTGGGATTAAGTTGGAAGAGCCCAAAATAATATAATCAACCAGTTACAATGATAAAAGTGAGCTGATACTGACTCTTTTCCCAGGAGTGTTTTCTTGGTTGCCAGAGCTCCCTCTGAGGATGTGAGGGGTGCTCAGGATTTAATGGCCCTTTAGGAACAGTTCTCAGTCAATGACAGATGGGAGTTGGTCTCTGCTTCTTTAGCCCTTAATTGAAATAATGCTGAAACATGTTCCCTATTCCACTAATGCTGTTTCTTGGAACCTCCTCTTAAACTACTAACATGCATGTCCTTGTCTTAATGTCAGCTTCTGGAGGAGAGGAAGGACCCAACACAAGGCAGTCAATGAATCAAGTTACTTATGACCATTCAGTGGTGCCAATTATGGATGTGGACCAGCAGTTAGAGCTTACTGGAATACTACTATTCTCTCTCTCTCTCTCTCTCTCTCTCTCTCTCTCTCTCTCTCTCTCTCTCTC
>NW_017731518.1:2801685-2816843 GCF_001890085.2 Hipposideros armiger | reverse complement strand
CTCTCTCTCTCTCTCTCTCTCCTGCAGGCTACACCATAAGTCAGGGTGGGTGTTAGCAGCCCTATTTATAGATTGAAAAATTGATGCTGGGAGAATTTAAATGTTTTTGCTAAAGTCATCCAGCTAATGAGTGTCCCATTGTGAATTTGTACTCAGGTCCATCTAATACTTTCTATTATGCCATACTGCCTGTTGATGTAAAAACTATCTTAGGTATAGGTTAATATAGGTTCTCTACCTGTGCCAATGCCAGATCTTCATAACATTATCATTCTGGAGAAAAACATTTGTCAAGTGTATTCAGTGCTATTAACAAAAATTAAGTAAAAATAACCACGTTCTCTCCATCACTATGGATGGGAGTGTACATTAATTAGTACAACTTTGAGGACCACGTGGCAATATTAATTCAAGTTTTAAATCCACATAATTAAAAATGAATGCATTTTTAATTTTTATCAAGGTACTCATGAACAAAGTTTAAACTTCAAATAGCTCTAAAGGGCTTATAATGAAAAACAATAGTACCTAGCTCCAACACTTCCCTCTTCCAGTGCTTTCCAGGCACACACAACCACTCCAAACTCTTCTAGCTATTTCTCCTGTATTTATGACACATGTCTGAATAAATGCAGGGCTGCTATTTCTAGGTTTCTCAACTTTAGATATTATCAACTGACATGATCAAATTGTAATCCTCCTTGCTGGGCCCCCACTTGTCAGCCTTCCGCTCATTTTGCAAAGGCACCTCTTCAAAGAGCTTCTAATGTAGCTTCTTAGCAGATAAATGTTTTTAGCCCATGTATGTGCAAAAATATCTTCATTTACCCTCATATTTGGCTAGTAACTTTATTGGGTAGAGAATTTTGAGTTTCTTTTGAATTTGGAAGGCATTTCTTCATTGCCTTCTCCCATTCACCTTTTTTTTTTGAGACATCAGATGCCCTTTACATGGTGGTGCCTTTTTGTTTCCTTTCTGAAAGCTTTTGAATCTTTTTTTAATTCTTAGCCTTCCAAAAATTTTTGATTTGTGCTCTGGCATGGGTATTTTATTCTTTTTTCACGTGCTGTGCTGAATATTTAGTGGACCTTTCAACATGGAAACATACTACTCAGTTATAGGATTTTTGCTGTTGTTGTTGTCATGTCTTTGATAATTTCTTACAGCTTTCTCTGTCTTGCATTTTGGAACTTGTAACTGTTAGACTTCATAACTGATCTTGTAAGTCTTCTTATTTCTCTTCTCTTCTTCGTTTCCTTTTGTTATACTTTTGGGATCTTTCCTTAGCTGGAACTTGTAACTGTTAGACTTCATAACTGATCTTGTAAGTCTTCTTATTTCTATTCTCTTCTTCGTTTCTTTTTGTTATACTTTTGGGATCTTTCCTTAGCTTCATATTCCAACTCCTCAATTAAATTTTATTTAATCTATTATATTTTAAATACACAAATGTTACCTACTATTTTCTGATTTTCATTTTTATTATACCTTGTTTTTAATCTATTCTATGGATGCAATATATATATATATATATATATATATATATATATATATATATATATATATATATGTAAATTTTCTTCCCTCCTGCGGGACATCTTGGGTATCTTCAATCTTTGGTGGAAAGTCAAAGTGTGCTCCTATATTTCTAAGGTTATTACACATATATGTTGCTTTAAGTTTTCTTCCATTTCCAATATAATCACCTTTCTTTCTACTCTCCTCACTTAATTTTTCTTATTTACTTTCCTTCTCTCTCTCTCTTTTTTTTTAAGATTTTGTTGGGGAATTGTGGGGGTGGGGAAGCAGTGTTGGGGAATTGGAGAAGGGGACCAGCCAAGTTGTTGCTCTTCCATCTTAGTTGTGGAGGGCGCCAGTCGCCATCTGGCTTTCCCGAGGGCAGCTCATGGTCTTTGAGCTCAAGGTGCTGTGTTCAATCTTAGCTGCAGGTGGGCGTAGCCACCATTCCATGCAGGGGTCGAACCCACAGCCTTGTTGTTAAGAGTGGATGTTCTATCCACTGAGCCATCTGGGCAGCAGCTCAGCTCAAGGTGCTGAGTTCAGTCTTAGTTGAGGGTGGGCATAGCCCACCATCGAACAGGCAATATTGTTGTTACACCAGCTAAGCCATCCTGCCACCTGTTGGCAGCTCAGCGGCAGCTCAGCTCAGGTGCAGTGTCACTGGCCCATGCGGGAATCAAACCAGCAGCCCTGTTCCTCAGAGCTCGTGCTCGCGCTCCCAAGCCAACTCTTAACCAACTGAGCCACTTGACCGGCCCTACTTTCCTTCTCTTTTATATTTATGATTCTCTTCAGCTATCAGGTGATTCTCATCTCTCCACTAATGTGTAAGGCACTGAAAGCATTTACAAATAGAACTTACTATGGGCTTCACTTTAAGATGATGTGATTGGGAGAGAGCTATTTCTTTGGGGTCCCCAAATATCATCACCTGCAGAAAAATCTTCGTGAGAAGACTACACCTGGAGGGAGCCTGGAGAGACGAATGCCTAGTTCCTAGGGTTCTCAGGGCAGGTTCACTAAGGGTCTGGGAATCCCACCATTCAGTAAGCAGATTCAGTTTCATACTTCACTCTACCCTCCAACCTAAGTTGGAGCCATTCTAAGCCAATGTCTTCACATAATAAACCTGTGATCTCCTATTAGATAAAATAATTACCTTTCTGGATAGGGGATGCAACTGCTCCATTTAAAGATTTTCAACTAATCACCCTGTTTTCAACCCTGTGTTGCTCTCTGCCTTCTATGATACCTGGTGCTTTGAAATTTTGAACTTCTCAGGCAGAGTAATCAGCAAACCAGCTTGGTTTTAAAGTTTTCCCTCCCATATACATATGGGTTGAAATTTCTTTTCTTGGCCAAGGCAATTACTAACGATCATTTGTGGGTCTTCATTGTCTGTTTTCCCTCTTGGTATGCCTGGTAATTTTAAATTGAATGCGACTCTAGGTGATATTATTTCCTGCAGAAAGGATTTATATTAGCTTTGGTTAGAAGGCAGATTAGGAGTAGATCGCCATAATCCAGTCAGGCATGATGCTAATTCAAGACTGGGTTTCGATCTCTATAAGGTATAATCTATTTCCTTTTTATACCATCTCCTGGGATATAGCTCTGCATAATACATGTTTTATTTATTTATTTATTTATTTATTTATTTATATTATTATTATTTTTTTAGCTGAGCCATCCTGCCACCTGTTGGCAGCTCAGTGGCAGCTCATAGGGCTGGAACTCGAACCACTGTTGCTCAGAGCTCACACTTTTGAGCGAGCTCTTAATCATCTGAGCCACTCAGCCGGCCCAATATATGTTATATTTAAATTAAAAATTGTTCAATTTAAAAAGTCTGTGTGGGTCGGCCGAGTGGCGTGTTGGTTAAGAGCTGGCTTGGGATGCCAGAGGGCCCCGGTTTGGATCCCACATATGAGGGCCAGTGACACTGCCCTCTACAGTTAAGATGCTGAACAGCAGCTCAATCTGGAGCTGGGCTGCCAGGAGTCACCAGCCACCGCATAGGCGGCAGCCCCTGCTGCAGTGGGTTGCCATAGGTTACCATGTGTAGCCAGCAGCCAGCATGAGCGGCCAGCAGCCACAGTGAGCGGCTGTCCAGAAGCTGGTGACTGATATGCCTCGCCTAGGAAGAGCGCAATGATGGTGCCAACTTGGGCCAGTGAAGCAACATCCTCCACAACTAGACTGAAGAACAAAAGGACAGCAACTTGTCTGTTCCCCTTCCCCCAATTCTCCAGCACTGTTCCCATCCCCCAATTACCCAATTAAAAAAAAAATCTTAAAAAAAAGTCTGTTGTATGATTTTACAAAATAAATCAGATAACGAGAACTTTGTAAACAAATGCTTTTCAAACTGTATATGTTTACTTCCCAGGGGTAAGAGGAAATATACAATGTGGTAGGAATATGGTGTTAAGCCACAGGACTAACATGCTACTTTATTCTGGAGAATAAATTTTACTCACAGACAGGACTAATAAAAATAGTTATTTTTTCATTAAAACAAATGTTAATGTATTAATGATAGAATGCAGTATTTCCATGAATTCTTATACTAAGTCATAAAATTGTTTTTCACTTCTGGTAGCTTGTTTCAGTTTATGTACCCCAGGAGTCATTCTTGAACTTTACGGCGAAAGTCTGAGAAACACTGATTGTACCTAATCTGCTTCTTCCTCCTTCCTTATTGTTCCAACGGCGAGGAAATTCAGAACATGACATCTCAGACATTCAATAATAATCCCATAATTTATGTAATCATTTATCTAAGCACTTTCAGTCATAATTTGTGATTTAATTATCCATCGTTTATCTATATTTGTTTTCTGTTTGTTCTTATCTTTATTTATCAAATAAGCTTTTATGTGTATTTATTTTCTCCTGCTTTATGGCCTTTTTAGGGAAGTAGATAGAGGCATAAACTACTCTATATCTATCTATCTAGCACATTGATTATTTCATTCATTGCCTTTTTTGTAAGCCGACTTGGAGTTTTTCTTTAAAGACAATGATATGATTTTTTTAATTTGTGTCACATTTTTATTAAAATCACTGGGAAATCAACTTAATCTAGTACAACAATGTTAGATAATTAATATAAGATACATTAGTGTTTCTTAGACTATTTACAAGGCATTATTACATTGATGTACTTTAAAATGTGTAAGGTGCTTTAAATACAAGGAAAATTGTTAGTTCTATTTATTTGGTCACAGAAAATTATTTCCGGGACCACAGTATTTCTTTTAGGTTTCCTTATGCAAATCTTTTTCAGAAGCAAAAAATAACCCAACATTTATTGTGGATATTTTTAGAAGCATTTATGTAGGGACTACATGATATCAGGATGATGTAAAAACATTTTTATAAGGCAATAATATCCTATCATATCCCATGAGTGGCAGGAGGAATATGTCATTCCAACTCATAAAAATATTTTTGCTATCCTATTACCTCCATACTGAATAACTTATTCAGCTCATTTGACTTTCTGGAGTACAAAGTGACTCATTTTGGTTGCAATAAATGAGAGAGCTCATAAAATTATTTCTTAGATTGCCATATAGTTTTTCATGAGGGGATAGTGACTACCTGAGGTGTAATTTGTTGGAGAAAGAAAGTCACAAATAAATTAAATGGGTGAAAGAATATTAAAATGAGGCTTATGCATAGAAAATATTATTTATGTAACAAAATATAGGGTTGTTATGCTTTTCTAAAATGTGTGTGTTATGAGTGGTTACCAGAGGGTAAGAGGGGAGGCAGGTTGTAGATGAGGGTAAAAGGGATCAAATACATGGTGATGAAAAGAGAACTGATTCTGGGTGGTGAACACACAATGTAATATATAGATGATGTATTACAAAATTGTACACCTGAAATCTATGTAACTTTGCTAACAATTGTCACCCTAATAAACTTTAATTTTTTTTAAAAAATGTGTGTGTTAGGTTGTCTTTGGGAATGTAGACACCAGACTTAGAGTAGAAAAGCTTGAGCTTGAATATTCAATCTTGGATAGTGACTTAAATTCTTTGAGACACAATGTATTCATTGTTATAATATAGATATTACTCTCTCTCAAAGCTGACCCAAGGGCTAAATGACATTCCAGCCTCATAGAAAAACCATGTTCACGTCAATTAAAAGTGACCCCAAATATAACTTAATCCCTCATTTTCTCAATGAGAAGTTCAAAAAATAAGTTTTCAATCCCTTGAAAAATATAACCTTCTAGGGTGCAGATTAGTTAAATGACTATGCTTAGTATAGTAATTTTGTTACTCATACATATTTAAAATTGCACATATAAAATAAACAATAATTTATAATTATATTAATAATATAAATATTGTATTGGTTTAAGGAGATGCACGTGGGTGCCAAGTTGACAAGGGGTAGACTTTTGATGGTTAATTTTATGTGTCAGCTTGACTGGGTCATGGGGTGCCCAGACATTTGGCCAAATATTATTCTTGGTGTGTCTGTGAATGTGTTTCTGGATGAGACATTTGAACCAGTTGATTTAGTGAAGCAAATTGCCCTCCTTCTAATGTGGGTGGACCTCATCCAGTCAACTGAAGACATAAATAGAAGAAAAAGGTTAAGTAAGAAGAAACTTCTTCCACCTGACTGTTTGAGCTAGACCTTGATCTTTACCAGCCTTCAGACTTAGACTAAAGCATTAGCATTTCTTGGGTCTCAAACCTGCCAGCTTTTGGACTGAAACTTATACCATAGGCTCTCCTGGTTCTCTGGGCTTTGGACTCGGTCTGGAAGTACACATTGATGCTCCTGGGTTTCCAGCTTGGGGACTACAGATCTTGAGACACTTTACCCTCCACAATTGCATAAGCCAGTTCCAGTAAACAAAAAAAACAAAAACAAACAAATAAATACGCAAGTTTGGAAACACACATATCCTATTGGTTATGTTTCTTTGATGAACCCGGACTAATACAGGGTTATATGGAGTACCATATAAATGCTTCTGCTTAAACCACAGAAATTTATTTCTCACAGTTCTGGAGGCTGGAAAGCCTAGATCAAGATGGCAGTCAATTCAGATCCCAGTGAGGACTCTCTTTCTGGCTTGCAAGCAGACACCGTCTCATTGTGTCCTCACATGGTGGAGAGAGAGGAGCTCTTTGGTGTCTCTTTTTATATGGACACTAATTACATCAAATTGGGGACCCATCATTATGGACTCAATTAATTACTTCCTTAGTCCAAATATAGCTATACTGGGGGAGGGGTTAAGGCTTCAACATATGAATTTGGGGGGGTGGAAACACATACATTCAGTCTACAACAAATATTAACCTAGAAAAAGTACTTTTTGAAGTACTTTTCTATTCTTATTCTAAAGAACATTTGTATTCAGATTTTTACATGGGTCTCTGGCATGCAGGTTACTATGGCCTCTTTTTGAGTCATCAACTCCATTTTTCCCTACCTGCTGAATTGTTTGCTCTATAACACTCTTCATATTGGTAATGATTCCATCACAAGAAATTTCATGCCTAGGCCAAGAACCCATTTGCAAACATGAAGACATTTCAAGCCCTAGATAAAATTTATATTCATAATCTCCAGTGCCACTTATATTGCTTTTCAAAGCAAACTTCAACAACTTTGTTTATACCAATACCCATCACTCATAATTGTGACGTGACATTTTCAGAAACAATGACTAAATCTGTGTTAAATTTCTTTGCCTCCTTCTTAACTGATTTTGTAAGCCTCTCATACTAATATTGTCTGAGGTGGTTTCAGGTAAATATTTCTTCCCCATACAGAACTTTGTTGTACAAAATAAAGTCATTGCAATAGAATATAAGGCTTTGCAATGATTCAAAAATAAGAAGACTCTTCTGAGAAAAAAATATTTTGGGGAAAATTGCATTGGTAGCCCTTAAATATCCATTACTTCAACCTTGTCTTTCTTCTGGACATTAGTATTTCTCTCTCCTGGGACTTGTTGGGGTACCCATCTGCAATATACTGAATGTGTGTGGCCCCAATTCTCATATGTTAAAATCCCTAAGCCTCAGTGTGGTGGTTTTAGGAGATGGGGCCTTTCGGAGGTAATTAGGTCACAAGAGTGGGGTCCTCATGAATGGGAGTCATGCCCTTATAAAAAGGATGCCAGTGACCTCTCTCACTCATTCCACCATGTGAGGATATGACAGGAAGATGGCAGTCTGCAACCTGGAGGAGGGCTAGCACCAGAACCCAGCCTTGCTGACATCCTGATCTTGTACATCCAGCTTCCAGAGCTGTGAGAAATAAACTTCTGTTGTTTATAAGCAATCCAGTCTGTGGTACTTTGTTATCTAGCATCCTGAACTGACTAAGACACCATCTTTTCAATGCTCACTTTAGGAAACACATTTTCATTGCTTGTTTAGAAAAGGGGCTTTTGTTGCTCTTATGAGTAACATGGCACTGATATAACAACAAAAATCACATCAGGGGACATTTACTGAACCTTATCATGCACCAGGCACTCTGCTAAGGGTTTTATAAACTTCATCCTGTTAAATCTACACAACAACCCAGTGGCGGTACCAATGGGTATCTTGGGAAGCCATTAGTAGTCACTACATCTCCATCAGGACCTCCAAATAGATGAATTAAGTAGACCATGTTTACTCTGCAAAACCAGTTCCTAAACATACCTCTTCACATCTTCTTCCAACCACATTGTTGCTCCTAAACCCTCGTTATATTAACGCAATAATTATCATCCACGGTACACAGATGAGGAAACTGACGCCCTGAAATGTTATATAATTTGCCCATGGTCACACATACAAGAAGGAGCAGAACTGGGATTCAAGCCTAGGCTGCTGACTACTGAGACCCTGATCTTAACTACCATGCTGTATGAGAGAATCTGGTAAGTCAGTAGCCTAACAAATGAGCTTGGAAATTTAATTTACTAGTTTTATGTAGAACCGTTTGTTTTCTATTGACTGTGCCAGGCTTTCAAGGCCAAAGTGCATCATCATATACTAAGATTTGTTTACTTCCACACAGAGAAATCATACTATCATACCTTCCCACTCCAGAGAAACTGTTCAGCCTCTCATAGAATGTGTGGTGTGCGCAATTTTGTTTAAGATCTCCCCATACCTACACTACTAGTATTAAGAACTGGCATCAACAGAATTTGACTGCAATATCCCATGAACTGTCAAAGTACTTTCTTAATTTAAATGAAAATGATCCATTTGTTTATTCAACAAACATTTATTGAGACCTGTTGTTCTCCAAGCATCATTTTAGATGCTGAAGATACACTGGGGCCCAAGACAGACAAAGTCCCATCTCTCAAGGTGTTCACTTTCTAAAAGGGAGAGACAGATTATAAACAGATAAATAACTAAACAAAGAAGTCATAAGTGCCTTGCAGAGAATTAAAAATGGGGAGATGGAAACAAGATGGCAGAGAGGGGCTCTCTGTTATAACCAGTGTCAATGGAAGGCCTCTCTGAAGAGATGACTTCTGTGTTGACACCTAAAGGATGAGCCAGTTATGTGAAGAGCTGGGGCAATGTGCACATAAGAAAGGGTTTAGGGAACGGAAAGGGGGTGAGGTATTAAGAGGAAGGATGAGACAAGATGAACCTGAAGAAAAAGGACTTGGAAGCCATGGTCAGGAGTGTGATTTTTCTCCTAAGGGCAATAAGAAACTATTGAAGGATTTTAAAAAGGGGAGTAACATGATCTCAACACTGAGCTCAGTTACATACATCCCCTGCCTGGTTCTTTATTTTGCCTGTTTCGCCGTTCTGCCTTCTCTCCTCATGCCACCTGTGGGCATCAATCTACTTATATCCGTCATGCACATGGATGCTTAAGACTTTTCACTTTAGATAATGATTTTCTTCCCTTCCTGAGAACTCGGGAAGTACAAAGTCTTCCTTAAATTTTTCGTGATATTTTTAATAATTAATTCTGAACTTTTTTGGCTTTTACTGGAGAGGAAAGTTCACATCTCCCCAAGGGACTTGTTTGGTTGGGATAAATGACTTCCCCATTGGTGATTTCCTTTTAAGAATTGGATTGAGAACGGTTTCTGGGGGAACTCAGATTCAGAAAGAGGACATGAAGATGACTTCTGGCTCTAACTGACCATGGGCATGATTTTCACTTAGGAGCTTTGGCTACATCCCCATAAAGGAGGAAAACATGATGACGCATTGATTGCCTATTGGCGAATTGAACACACACATATCCTTAGGATAGACTGCACCTTGTGTTAGTTTGCTAAAACACTTGTAACAAAGTACAGCAAGTTGGGTGGCTTCAGCATCAGAAACTTACTGTCTTACAATTCTGGAGACCATAAGTTGGAAATCAGGGGTCATCAGTGTTGGTTCCTTCAGAGGACTGTGAAGGAAGGATCTGCTCCAGGCATTTCTCCTTGGTTTATAGATGGCCATCTTCTCCATGTGTCTCTTCCTTTTGTCTTCCATTTATGCATGTCTCTCTCTCTGTGCCCAAATTTCCTCTTTTGGGAAGGACACCGGTCATATTGGATCAAGAGCCTACCCTACTCCAGTATGACCTCATCTTAACTAATTACACCTGCATCAACTCTATTTCCAAACAAGGTCACATTCTGAGGTACTGGGAGTTAGGGCTTCAACATATGAATTTTGGAAAGACACAAATTTAACCCTTAACACATCTAGATAGAACTTTGTGATAGAACTTTTGCCTAATATTTAACATGTTCTTTATTCTTCGAGAGTAACAATGAAAAAGACAATTTCCTTCCAGTTAAATATATACTTAAACTGTTATACAGTTTAAATGGATCAACATTTAGGCAGGATATCCGGTTGAGGAGAAAACTGAGGGGGTGGGGAACTTTCCCTCTAAATTGAAGAACTAAGGAAAATGAACATGGCGGATGAATCTGACATTGGCACGTGGTGAGGTGAGTTTCCTGTTCCCCTCTGCACCGTGTCTCACAGTTAAGGTGCCTGAAGGTCTCTGCCTACCTTGTAGACCTCATTTTCTCCTCTCCCAGGGCTTCCTGCCCCTAGAAAGCTTCTGTTACCCCTATGCAAATAGATGTCCTGGCCCCAGTCAGAGTTCCATGTTACTTAATTCTTATGAACTGACTATAAACCTGTGGATAGAATGGCTGATTAATTTTTATTTCTTCTTTTTTCCTTCATTAGCTTTTTTTCATGTTCTTTGAACCCAAATCTACACATCTAATCTGCATTTCTTATCTAATCAATGTAATGTAAGCAATTTTGGGATAATTTTAGAAATAGAAAAGTTTCTTTCATGAGAACATTCTGAACAAAGCATGAGCTAAAGACTTCGGTTCTTTCTTACCTAACCCTTACCCTACAGGCTTTCCCTTAATCACTTGGTCAGGGACCCTTTGATCACCATGTGTTTTTGTTTTTGTTTTCTCATTGTACACACATAAACCATACATTTTATAAAATGTTCATAAAGTATAAATGTAAAGGCATAATAATCACCTTTTATTTCTTGTATCTCCTTCCAAATGTTTCTTTGCACATATAAACATGCATATATTTTACAAAATGATGCCATAGGTGTACACTCTGCAATCATCTCTTTCCACAAAGAAATGCAGCCTAAACATATTTTTTTGTGGACAAATAATGCTTCATATTATCTTTTTAGCCACTGCATAGTATTTCTTATGTGGATACAGTATGATGTGTTTAATAGATTGGCTCTCCTGTCTTGATCTATGACATTTTCTAGAAAAGTTTTCTGGATTTCACATCAATTTCCAGAATTCACACCAAAAGGCGCCGACCTTTTTAGGTTCAAACTGAAAGTTTTAGGAATAAAAATAGCACCCCAAGGCACTATGCCAGAGCCATAACTCCTGTCAGGTCACATCCTCTGCAGAGTGCCACCCTTTTTCCACTGTGAAACATTATTTAAACAGATTCTCAAAATAGCACTCCCTCTTTTTAGCATGCCAGTGTCTGTCTCACTTGTGTTATCTGGCCCTCCCCAGTGGCCAGCGAGAATTCTCAACTCCTCGGCCTCGGAGTCCCTCTGTCCCTGTGCCAGACCAGGCTTAGCAATCAGGGCATAACGTCAGATTGCTGCAGGCAGTTGGACCTTTGGGACAGCAAGTGGGAATGCAGACTTGTGGAGCCAGCCAGTTCCCTGTCTCCACCCATAGCGAGAGATCCTGGTGTCATGCAGAGAAGGTTCTGAGTGGGGGATAAAAGGTCAGAGGTACAGGCTTATGGTGAGCTCTACACCCAGCCTAACCAGTTTCTGTCTTATACCTACTGTTAGTTATAAATTACAGAACAGGTTGAGGGAAGTTACAGATTTTTCAATTCTCGAATTTTCACTTGACATAGGATAACAGTAAAAGAGTGTGGGCTTCAGAATCAGACAGTCTTAATTAAGTTCAAGACTAGATCTGCCACTTATGATCCATGAGACCCAACACATAAGGCACTCCATAAACCCTTATGGAGTAAATGTGTTGAATGTATGTCTGTGAATTGCCGTTTCCCCAGCTGTAAAACGGGGATGACCATAGTACCACTTCACAGGGTGGTTGTGAGGACTATTTGATGAATGCACAATTAGCACATAAAATGTGCTCCAGGAGGTAGGCCTGCTACTGTATTATTTTCGGAAGAAAAAATTAGAGCTCTTTTTACCAGAAGCTGTTTTACAGTACCCTTGCCCAATTTAGTTGTTCAACAAATTGTTATTAAATAGACACTGTGATAAGTACTGGGGAAACATGTTGAATGAAACACTGTCCAGAGCTGCAATCTAGAAATATTCATTCATTCATACATTCATTCATTCATAATTCATTCATTCATTTATTCGTATATGCATTCATTCATTTAACACATATTTATTGGCTGCCTATTAATCAGATACTGAACACACAGTAATCTACCTCCAAAATATTTCTTATATCTGTCTACTTATTTTCATCTCCACTGTCATCATCCTGTGGACCACAGCCAGAGCTTCCTGACCATTCTCCCTGCTCCCGTTCCTAACTCTTTAAAATCACTTCACATCCAGAGTGGGCTTTTAAAACTATAAGTCAGATCATGCCGACCCTTTGTTAAAGCATAAAATCCCATTTAGAATAAAATCCAAACTTCTTTCCTTGGCCCATGTGGCCCTGCATTACCCGGCCCCTTCCTATATCTCCAACTTCAGCTTAGCTCTCCCCTACCCCTATATTCAACAGCCTGCCAGTTCCTAGAAACAGCTAAGTCTTTTCCACCCCAGGGCCTTTGCACATGCTATTCCCTCTACCTGGTACCTGGAATGCCATCTCCTAAGCTCTTTGGAAGACAGGTTTTTCCTTCTCCTTCATGTATCAGCCTAAAGGTCACCTTCTCAGAGACGGCATCCCTAATGGCCATCATTTATTCCCTGACACAGCATCTTATTTACTTCTTTTGTACTACTTTTTACAATCTGCATTTGCTGTTTTCATTTATCCTCTTACCTGTTTATTGCCTGTCTTTCCCAGTAGATGTAAGTCCCATGAGGACAGGAGCCTTGTTTCTTACTCACTATTTTCTCTTCATTGTCTAGAACTGTGCCTGCCACACAGTAGGCACTCAGTAATTTGCTACATGGAAGAATGCATGAGTGAATTTCCATTATTTGAAAACCTCCAGGAATAAAAATTCCTCCAGGAAGGAAAATTCTGAACCTCAGGTTGATACATTCCAGGATAGATGTAAAACATTGTTTTTATGTAGGGGTAAATAATAATAATAATAATAATAATAATAATAATAAATGATAGAATGAGACTTGGAGAGGAGGGTCTCCTCTAGAAGAGTGAAGAGGATTCTCCAGCAGCAAATTTAAAAACTCATTTGTATTGAGAGACCTGATGGATGAGTTGCTTCTCCACTGTCCACTAAGCAAGACCTGTTGGTGATGTGGATGGTCACTAGAGCCAGGAGCCTGGATTCACACCCCTGCCCCACCGCTTCTGAGCTATGTGGCCATGGGCAGGTTAGATACTGGCTCCAAGTGCATTCGAGTGAGAAATGGACCCCCGAGTCTGCCACAGAGTAAGCGTTCAGTACATGTTAATTAACGATTAGCCTTTTTATTCTGCTAAAAAGATTTTTTAGGGGTGGCTGGTTATCTCAGGTGGTTAGACTGCTCACAACACCAAGGTTACCAGTTTGATCCCCACTTGGGCCACTGAGGTGTGCCCTCCACAACTAGATTGAAACAACTACTTGACTTGGAACTGATGGGTCCAAAAAATAATTTTTTTTTTTTTTTAGGCATAGTATTACCAGTTTAAAAGACACCAGTAGCTAAGGCCCAGCACAGTGCTGAGTATGTCAGATGTCAGCAGGAGGGCTGGTTAAAACAGAGTTGCTGGCTCCCTCCATGAATTTCTGCTCTGGTAAACCTAATCCGGCCTGAAAATTTGCATTTCTAACAGCTACCTTTGTAGGTGATATTGATGTTGCTGGTCTGGGGACCATACTTGGAGAATGACTGACAGTGGTTAAGTACACCAAATCTGGTGCCAGACTGGCTGCGTTCAAGTCCTCACTACACCTCCTCGACTAGATATATGATCTTGAGTGAATTGCCTAATCCCTCTGGCCTCAGTTCCCTCCCCGGAAAGTGGAGATAATAAATAGAGTCTTCCTCTAGAGGTTGTTAGGAGGTTTAAATGAGGTCTCCCGTAGTGTAATCGTTCAGTGCACATTGATTGTTAGTTGTTAATAAAAACCAATTACAATGAACTTATAACACAGCTACCCAATAGAACTGTCTGGGATTATGGAAAGGTCTTATTCTGTGCTGTGCAGTTCAATAGCTATGTACAGCTATTGAGCACTTGAAACGTGGCTAGCACAACTGAAGAGGTGAATGATGTCAATTCGTTTTAATAAATTTAAATGTAAATAGCCACATGTGGCTAGGAAAGCATCAAGGTCCAGTTAGACCCCGGCAGAGCCTCCTTGTGGCAGCTCCTTGGAAAGTGGACACACAGGGCAACAGAAAGAGCTGAGTGCGTGTGGGCCCAGCACTTCCTAACTGCTTGGCCTCAAGCAGACAGCTCGAGTTCTCGATAACACAACCTCTTCTGTAGAGGGGTTAACACCTGCCCTGATTCCTCAGAAATTTCCTGTGTTTCGATGTGATAATATAAAAATGTAAATGCAATACAGTTGCAAGGATTTCTGTAAAGCTTTATCATCACTCCTTGAGATTTTCTTCCCTATGACCTGCTTTAAGGGCAATGGCTCTGTTATCTTTAGTCTTTTGGGTTCACAGTGTCCAACACACAGAAGAGCCTGAGTTGAAATGCAGCCTCCATACAGTGTCTTCTAATGCTCGGACATGGAATAATAAGCAACAAGTATCTATAGTACTTAAAACACACCAATATGCCTTTAAAAGTTATTGTCCAAAAGTATTTTAAACTAATATTTATTTTGCCCAAATTATAAATAATTCTGTTATTTTTAAAATTGAAACATGCACAATATTATGAAGAAAAAATACAATTCACTCATAACCCCTCCACCTAAAGATAGTCTTCATTAATATTTTGAGGTATTTCATTCCAATT
>NW_017731518.1:2787871-2801355 GCF_001890085.2 Hipposideros armiger | reverse complement strand
TTTTAAGTAGGTCTGTCCTTACATCCAACACAAGGAGCTTTCTGGGGAAAAAAGAAATGTAAATACCTAAGTCATGTCTTCAGGAACTTTAGCCTGGGGCATGATCTTAAGAAATTGATCGGACTGCCTAGTGCTGTGTCCCTTGTACTACCCTGTCCAGAGCCAGAAAAATCCCAAGTCCAGGACTCAGTGTTCACCTCTCAGGGATTGCTGAGTCTTTAGGCATCACCACTTCTTCTTGTAACTCTGAAATATTTTTTTAGGTCTTAAAAAGAAAGTTTTCTGGACTCATCAGGACCCATATTTTTTGTGGTCCATCCTCTTCTATTCCTGCATGACTAACTTGGCTAATTACTCTGCCCCTTTGCAGGTTCAGATGAAAAAATCTAAAACTTAAATCTTGAAAGAGGCTTTTAAATCAGAGGAATAAGGAGCACCCTGGGGAAGAAAGCTCATCCTCTGATGGGGGGTTGGAGCTTCTGGACAGAGAGAACAAGAACAGACACTGTGTCTTCTTCTGTGCCCTGAGCCATGACCACCACGGTCCCCTCCATTTCACAAGGAGTCCCTCTCTTCTTGTTTCTTCTTATTCCTCCTCTCTCTCATGACCACACATTCTTTGCCCCTCAAGGTCTTCAAAATGGAGGAGAAAGAGCCCATATTTTCTCAAAGCATCAAGGCAAAGCTCTTGCCTGACTTGGGAATAAAAGAACCAATCCATGAATGAATGAAATTGCTGGGTAGAGGGAAGTGTTCTGTTGATGGGCCCCCAGGTAAATCATCAAGAGGGATGGTTTTTCTTTCATTATCTATTGGAGACCAATAAAGATGTTGATTGGTTGCTGGTATCTGCCCATCAAAAGCTTGAGCCAGGACAGAGTCTAGAAATGAGGAAGCATTCTATATAATGAATAGCACCACAGAGCTATATGTGTTGAAGACAAGCCAACAACATGTCTTGCTGCTTTGGGATTTTACTGATAATTTTAATGACATCTCTGCTTCTCTTCCCATGTTCCTTTCCACATTTGTCATTTCATCATTCATGCTGACAGTGCATTCACATTGCTAATCGTCCTATACAAAATGTAACTACTAGCAATGAAAGATTTTGCTACTGGATAAGGAGACAGTATAACGTAGTATAAGAATATGGACCAGTGCTGTCCAATAGAAATAGAATGAAGGCCATGCATGCACATAATTGAAAATTTTCTAGGGGCCATATTAAAAAAAGAAAGGGATGAAACTCAGTTTAGTCATGTCTTATGGAACTCTGTGTATCTAAAATATCACTTCAACCTGTAGTCAATAGAAAAAATTGTTAATGAGTGATTTTATATATTTCATGCTAAATCTTCAAAATCCAGCACGCATTTTTACACATACAGCACATCTTAATTCTGACTGGCCACATTTCACATGCTCGACAACCACATGGGCTAGTGGGCATTGTACTGGCCAATGAAGATGTGGGCTCTGCAGCTAGGCAAAGTACACAGGGCTGTGATCTTGGGAAAGTTACATAACCTTTGTGCTTCGGTTTCCTCATCTATCAACTGAGGGAAATGAGAGTCCTTACCTTGTTTAGAATTGTTATGAGGATTAAATGAGCACTTAGAACATTGTCTGACAGAGAGGTGGCTATCAGTAAATGTTCACTCTTGTTATCATCAGATATAGTTTAACTACATTCATGTAGTGATCAAAGCAATCTTTCAGGAAGTTCTTACACTGGGATTTCTACATAGGAACTGTATGTCTGACATCTTACGATGATAAAAATCATATGCCACTTCAGAATTCCTACCTTACGTCAAACAGAAATTAGCAGAAACAGTTTGGTGCTGAGCTGTGCTTTCACAAAGCTGGGTAACCTATACCTTGACAAATTTCTTTATACTACTAAGTCTGCAAATAGATTCTTATTGAATTTTCCAAATAAGCAGTATCATATTCTTATTGGGACATTCACAGCTATAAAATTATCCCAGCTTGCTTTTTGATGGGCTCTTAAGAGATTAAAACCATGCTTTACTACTGTAAGAAGATAGCACTTGTTTTCTTAAAACTATGGCTTATAGCCATAAATCCATATTAATATCAGGATATATTTGAGGGCCTAAGCACCATGATATATAAATGAGTATCTAGGGCACTCGAATGACAGCTTTTGAATAAACAATGTAGTAATTCTACCACTGTTGCTTTGGGCCAACTTAAAAATATGTCTTAGAAGTTTCCAGATCTCTAGTTCTTCCCTTCATTTATATATTCATTCATTCATTCATTCAACTATCTATTTATTCAACAAATGTATTGAGAGCTTAGCATGGACCAGAAATTTTGCTAGGTACTGAGGAATCAATGGTTAGCAGAACATACAGTCCCTGCCCTCATGAATCTGCAATTCAGTGCGGAGCAAGTGGGGGGGAGAGGGGGAAAGAGAAAGACGTTAATCAAATAATCACACAAATAAAATTGCCAACTGGCATAATTGCTATTAAAAAGAAAACATGTTGCTTTGAGAGCCTATGAGGAGAGAATCTGATTCGGGCAGGAACTTTTTCCCCAAGGAATTGCTGATGAGCTGAGAGCTGGAGGAGGTGGCAGAATGAACCAGGTGAAGAGGGAAGGGGCTGCTTTTCAGGCAGAGGGAAGAGCATGAGCAGAAATCCTGAGCTGGCAGGATCACAGTGGGTGGAAGGGGCGGAAAAGTGGGCCTGCAGTAGAGAGAGGGCTGGCAGACCGAGGTTTAGCTGGAGAAGTGGGCAGGACCAGACATCACACGCTCACGATAGCCACGTTAAAGATTTTATATCGATGTGAAGAGCATTGGGAAGCTGTCATTGGGTCTCCAAAACTTGGGGATGCTTTTCTTTGCTGGGTCAGACCTCAGTTTGATTCTTTGTAATTACGATGAAATAAAAACATCAGGACATGAAGACGCAGAGCCCAGGCAAAGGGCTACCCTTTTCCTTTATTTCCTGCCAAGTGCAGCCCAAAACAACAGCCACATTAACCTCTGCCTCTGGGCCTCCCTTTAGCTCAGCAGTTCTCAACCTGTGGGTCGCGACCCCTTTGGGGGTCAAATGACCCTTTCCCAGGGGTCGCCGGGTACTAGTATGTGGGCGTATCTGCATGTGGGCCTGGAGACGGATAGAGGAGCGGTGTCTTGGTTCCTAAGACCATCGAAAATATGTGTTTTCTGATGGTCTTAGGCGACCCCTGTGAAAGTTTGAGAACCGCTGTTTTAGCTGCTCTTTTCCAGTTAGGCAACCAATTCTGAGCCTCAGTCTTTGTGCTTCCCTCCAGGTGTTTAGGAGAACAGACAATAGAGAAGTTTTTGTTTGTTTGTTTGTTTTTAATAGAGAAGTTTTGACCACAGCTTAGAGGTGAACCCTTGAAGAGACCACCTGTTCCAGAAAAGAAATGAAAGTTCTTACATATTTTAAGTCAGACCAATGAGTCAGACCAAAGATAACTAGATACAATGTGAGGGGAAAAAAGGATTAGAGGAGGTTAAAAGAGGGTGTAAGCAGGCAAGGATTCTGCTGCTATTTTCTGGGCAAGAAAGAGGTGACTATGAAAAGGCAAAAGTTTTATACAATCTGAAGAGAAACCAGAGTATGAGGTAACGATTCAATGTGAAAACAAGTAGATGAATTTAAAAGATTGAAGGTAAAACAACTAGGCTTGGAGATGGATTGGATATAGAAAGTAAGGGAGAGGGAGAGGTCAAGAATAACTCCTAGAATTTTAGGCTGTATAACTGGATCGATAGTTACACCCTTTTTCGAGATATGGACCACAGAGAGAACAAGAATTTGAGGGGGGAAAAAACTGAGTTCAATTTTTGGCTTGTGGAATTTGAAATGCCTCAAAGATAAGCAAGAGAAAATAGAGCAGTGGATGTTAAGTTCTGGGACTAGAGACATACATTTTCCAAGATGCTTGATGGATGTTTTCAACCCGGAAGCTCAAGTACTTCAGTTTGTAAAATGCTCTTGAATTATTTCTTTAAGGCTTTTCTTCCTTTCATTTCTCTGTGTCTTCTTTTTACAACTCTTGTTATTAAGGTGTTATTTTTTTCTCTCCCGCGTTTTTATCTTTTTTTTTTTGGACATATTTTTGAAAGATTTCCTCAAATTTGTCCTCCAATGCTTCTTCTAGAGTATCAGAGGAAAAGAAATCAATGCAGGTCTGACCTCACAAGAAGATATTTGAAAATTATCAGACAAACTTGTCTGATGATTGATGCTGCTATCGACTGAATGTTTGTGACCCCCTCCAACTCATATGTTGAAGCCTAATTCCTAATGTGGTGGTATTAAGAGGTGGGGCCTGGGGCAGCCGAGTGGCGCGATGGTTAAGAACTGGCTTGGGACGCCAGAGGGCCCCGGTTCGGATCCCACATATGAGGGCCAGTGACACTGCCCTCTACAGCTAAGATGCTGAACAACAGCTCAACCTGGAGCTGGGCTGCTGTGAATCGCCAGCGACGGTAGGCTGCAGCCCCTGTGGCAGTGGGTTGCCATGGGCTACCGTGTGTAGCCAGCAGCCAGCGTGAGCGGCCAGCAGCCGCAGTGAGCGGCCGTGGAGAAGCCGGCGACTGATCTGCCTCGCCCAGGAAGAGCGCAATGATGGTGCCAACTTGGGCCTGTGAAGCAACATCCTCCACAACTAGAATGAAGACCAAAACGATAGCAACTTGTCTGTTCCCCTTCCCCCAATTCCCCAGCGCTGTTCCCATCACCCCAATTCCCCAATAAAAATCTTAAAAAAAAAAAAAAGAGGTGGGGCCTGTGGGAACTGATTAGGTCATGAGGGTGGGACCCTCAGGAAGAGATTAGCGCCCTTATAAAAAGAGACCCCAGAGAACTCCCTTGTCCCTTTCGCTATGTAAAATTTTTTTGCTCATGTAATTGGAAAATCTATCTATCCATTTATTTATTCATTCAACAATAATTATCACGAACTTACTATTTGCCAGGCTCTGTTTTAGGCCCTTGGGATACATTAGCGAACAAAACAGCTCAAGATCCTCGACCTTGTTGGAGCTTAAATTCAAGCAGTCAGAAATAGATGACAAACAATAACCATATTTAAAAGATGATAAGTATATGGAAACAAGAGAAAGGAGGTTGTGGTAGGGAGGTTGAGGGTTCTGGGCAGGGGCCAGGTTGAATTATTAAATAGGTCGATCAGGATAAGGTCTTGTTGCGTAAGGGACAAAGGGACATTTGAGAAAAAGACTTGAAGGAAATGAAGGTAGTTTTGTTTCAGGCACAAGTAGATACAGGATTTCAAATGATATCTTTAGGGATGTGCCTTTCTCTTTCTCTGATGCCTTCAGAGAAATGACGACTTCCTTGTCAGGCAGATTCTCCCCATAGAGGGGCTCAATGTTCATAGCAACTCAAGGATTACGTTCTACCAGTTTAGCAACTCTAGTACAAAGAGAAAGAGAGCTTCATACAACTCAATAGCAACAAACAAAATAACCCTATTAAAAAATAGGCAAAGGACCCGGACAAACATTTCTCAAGGGAAAACATACAAATGATCAACAGGTATATGAAAAGGTGCCCAACATCATTAATCATCAAGGAAATCCAAATCAAAACCACAATGAGATATCATCTGACAGCTGTTAGAATGGTTATTATCAGAAAGATGAGAAATAACAAGTGTTGGTGAGGATGTGAGAAAGTAACCCTTGTGCACTGTTAGTGGGAATGTAAATTGATACAATCACTATGGGAAACAGTATGGAGGTTTCTCGAAAATTTTTAAAATAGAACTACCTTATGAAATCCCATTTCTAGGTGTATATCTTAAATGTTCTCACCACAAAAAAGAAAACAAAAGAAAAACAAAACGGTAACCATGTGAGGTGATGAATATGTTAATTAGCTTGATTGTGGTGGTTATTTCACATTGTATTACATATATCAAAACATCAAGTTGTACACCCTACAACTTGTCAATTATTTTTCAAAATAGCTGGGAGGAAAAAAAAACATAAAAAGAAAAGAGAGCCCCTGTCCCAACAATCTCAACAAAAGTCCTTGGTTTGGGTCTCATGGTCTGGTTTGGATCATGTGACCATTGCTGAACCAATGGCCAGGGGTTGAAATTTCTGGATTGGCCAGTTCTTTATTATGTTCTTACCTCTGAAGTTGGAGAAGGGGGCAGGTAGACAATCAGAGGGACTGAGGGTGAGTGGTTCCCCAATAAATAATTGGGGTGCCAAAAGAAAGAGGAATAGATGTTGAGCAAGCAACACAAAACAAAAAGCCCAAGGATTTCCATTGTGGGGTTCATGGGAGAAGGCCACAGCATTACTCCAGGTGTCTCAGGTGTTGCTGCACATTGGTCCCCAGGTGAGGGGGTTCCTACTTCCGAGTTACATTTAATAAAAGGTGCCAGTTCCTTCAGCCCAGTTCCAGCAAAGCTATTTATAACCCATATTAACTTGTAAGTTTTCCAGGGTACTGGTTCCCAGAAAAGAAGTTTTCATTTGCTGATAATCTTTAGGTTGCAAGATCAGCAAGAAGAAAGAATAACCGCTCCTCATTTCCCAGAGATTATTTAGTTACCAAGAATTTACCCAACTTCATGTGATTTAAAGTGACCTTGGCCATCGGCTATTATTTATTTATTTATTTAGTTAGTTAGTTATTTTTTTAGCTGAGCCATCCTGTTGACAACCTGTTGGCAGCTCAGTGGCAACTCAGCTCGGGCTGGGAATCAAACCGGCAACCCTGTTGCTCAGAGCTCACAGTCTTGAGCGAGCTCTTAACCAACTGAGCCACTCGGCCGGCCCTTGTTATTTCATTTTTGACTTTGGTCTACATAGTGCATTGACTGTAGGTGCTTCTACAACTTCCACTATTTATCTCTTTTTATAGTTTGAAATGGGAATTCGAAGCTCCTTTAATCACCATTGCATGACTTTGATTAAATTGTCTCTTAATTATTCTGGCAGTTTGGTTTGTATCTCATTGGAGAGGGAAAAGAGATACTAGTTCTATGTGACAGTCAATGATTTTAAAGTAGCCCAGGTTGATCAAACTCAGAAAATGAGTTTGAAGAAAGTGACTTCATGGCTTAAAAATAAAAGCAGCTATTGCTTCAGTGTGAGACTCCAAAAGATACAATGTTAGATGTTACTTTGGTCTATATATTTTGTAAGAGAGGCTTGAGTTGACATTTGACACATGCTTAGGTTGATCTGTACCCTAATACGGAAAAGAATTTCTACCAAGGGTATCAATAATGCCGGGTAAAAGTCTAATTAACTTACTTGAGTACGATTTCCCAAAGTGGCCCTATGCTTCCGTTTAACTCTTTTGCAAAATGTGCCTTTTTAAAAACACATATTGATTTCCTCCTTTTCTTTACACCTTCATCCACAAAGCTCTTAGCATTTACAGTTCATTAAAAAATATTTTTCAAGTCACCTTTGCAAAATCCTACAACACAGAGTCCTGAAAATGTCACTAGGATTACCCTTCTCTAGGTAGAGTGACCCTACATAACATTCTGTGCCTCAGTTTCCTCGTCGTCAAAGGAGAGTAACAATAGTACCCACCTCAGAGGGTTCTTGTGGGGAGTAAATAAGTCAAATAACTAAAGTGCCTATATATGTAGAATAGTTTGTATATATATTGTAATCGCTCAAAAAGTGTAATCAATTACTTTGTTATTGTTATCAATAGTGTTATTATGATATGAGAGCTGCGTGGCTGGTAGGACACGTCCCTGGCCCAGCATTCTCTTGTGATGATATCAGAGCGAGTGAATCGATATTTGAGAGTTCTTGATCTGTCCGGTAAGGAAGGAATATGTTACAAAGTCTTTTCTGTACCCACCCGAGACTCATGTGGACCTTAAACTCTGCCCTTGAGACTTTTCTAGGGTGCACAGAGTCACCAAGCAGGTAGCTTTCTTGAGATTCAAACAATTTGCCATTTAAACCTATAGATCTGAAAGATAACAGTCTCCACCCTTCAAAGGAGCTTAAAGTAGACAGGATTTGCTCTCCACCCCTGCATCTGTATACCAAGAAGACAAACAAGGGTGGCATGACCGTGATAGGATAATTGACAAGGTTTATGTGACAAAGCACAATCTCACAAAACAGGCCCTGCTCAGCTTTTTATTTAAAGAATTGGGCCTTGCTATCCCTAGGGCTGATCCATGTGCATATCCACCCCTGCTCCTCACCCCTCACCCAGGGTGTGATTTATACACGACCAAAAGCACACCAGCTAATTCTCTTTGAGCCTGAATGCCACCCTGGCTCGCCATTTGAAGATGGTTTGTGGGCACCAAGCTCATTTCTGGAATGCTAAAAGAGCTAAATATTTTCCCAGTGGGCACTGCACCAAAGGCGGCCCCAGTTTTTTATCTCTGGTGGCTGCCTCAGGGTAGAATTTTGCGAATCTCTCTTGCTACACATGTTTAACTCTAGAGACAGACTTCTCAGCTTCAGGAAGGCAAGCCAATTCACAGATTCCCTTCACCTATACTGGATCACTTCTCCATGACTGCATAGGTTCCTGATTCCAAGTGTAATCCCCCCATGTAACTCCTGTAAATTAACTTTGACTAGAGCAGGGTCAAGGGCTTTCGATAAAATTCAAATTAATTTTGAAGTAAGGGATTATCTCAACTGAATTTAAGGAGGTCCATTCCTTTCAGCAGCTGGCGTTGTATTCTCATATGTATATAAAAGTATTCTTTTGAAATGCCAATCCTACAGATCTGGGGGCAGGACAAAAGTAGATTTGACCAATCGGGAGATATTTTTCATGTCATCTCAAAGTAACTCACAGACGCCTGACAGCTGCAGCTGTCCAGGCTCCTGGCAATGGCAGTGGTCTATGACTCAGAGAGGTGTTTATGCCAGAGAATGCTGCCACTGCAACACTACCCCAGAGATGCCCAGGAGAAAGTAATTTGGAGCAATGAATGTGCGAGGAGGATCCTGGGCAGATTTGGTCAAACCCAGCCCCGTATCTGAGTGTAAATCGTGGTATATGGAGAAGGGGGAAATGCATGGGCTTTGCGATCAGACAGACCCAGACACAGTTCTTACCTCTGGGTACTTTATATTCAGTCATTCATTTATGCATTCATTCCCTCATTCAACTATTTTTACTGAGGATTTAGTATGTGCCAGACTCTGCTATGTGCTGGGATATGATAAACAGGACTGGCTACATAATTTGTGGGGCCAGTGGAAGAGGTAAATGCAGGGCCCCTGGTTCAAATATTATGAAGAATTTCAAGATGGTGACAGCAGAGCATTAAACCAAGCATGGAGCCCTTCTGAGCATGGGGCCTTGTGCGACTGTGCCCCATGAAGCTAATCCTCAGGATAAGCCTTAGGAGACAAGAGACTCTGTGCTCATGAAGCTGAATTTCTGGGAAACAATTATTTAATCACAGCCATTAATCTAAAGTCATGACTCTATAAGGACTGTTGAAGGACAGGAGCATGATGCTATGAATGTAAGAGGAGTGTCTCAGTCCGCTCAGGCTGCCACAATAAAATACCATAGACTGGGCGGCTTAAACAACAGAGATTTATTTCCTCACAGTGCTGGAGGCTGGAAGGCCAAGTTCAGGTTGCCAGCACGGTCAGGTTCTGGTGAGAGCTCTTGGTCTGGTTGGAAAGAGACCTCCTTCTCTGTCTTCACATGGCAGAGACAGGGCTCTGGACTCTCTTCCTCTTCTTCTAAGGACACTAATCCCATCATGGGGTCCCCAACCTCGTGACTTCATCTAAGCCTAATTATCTCCCAAAGGCACCATCTCCAAATATCGTCGTGGTATTGAGGTTAGGAATTCAAGATATGAAATTGAGGGAGAGGACACAAACATTCAGTCCATAACAAGGGGGGTTTCATCAGTCAAGGAGCCCAGGAAAGTCTTCACCAAGGAAATGATGCTGAGGATGAGATTTGAATGACAAATAAGTATTCACTAGGGAAAAAGATTGCTGATCTTTGAGGGACTCCACCATTCCACAGCCCAGTAGACAGTAATGAGCCTGAAAAGGAGAAGAGGAGAAAATATCCACATAGAAGGGGAACCAGGGGAGGTGTGGGTCATGGGAGCCAAGGGAAGGACGTGTTTCCAGAAGCACAGAAAATCTACTTTGGGGACTCTGACAAGTGGCCTCATGCATCAGCACAGGGATACATACAATCCCAAAGGTTGAGTGGGATTTCTGAAACAAATCATTTTTTATTCCTTTTTGGTCATTAATTGTCTCTACCCAAAAGCAAGCACATCTTTTCCCAAACAGATAATTCAGTTCTCAATCTTGGGGTATATTTTAGAGAGGGACGTTGAGTTACAGAGAAGCCAAGTTGAAGAGACTCTTCTCCTAGGAGTGAGATAATGACCTTTTAGGGACAGACGTGTGACTGCACATGGTGTGAAGCCATCAGGCGCCACCTCCAACTCCAGCCCCATCTCCCCACTCTCCATCTCATTCACTAGGCCCCACCCTCGCTATGTTTTCTGTCCCAGGATGTAACATTCTCTTGCCCACCATGACCTTTGCAATGCTTTTGCTTTGTCTGGAGCACTCTTCATTTCCACCGTCTCTTCCTCATTCTTCTGACCTCAGTTTAACTAATACTTCCTTAGAAAGCCTCTCTCCCCCAAACCAAAGTAGGTGCTCTTTTTCCCTTTCATGTTATCACAACTATAATACGTAAATAAATAAATAGAATTCTTCTAATAGCCCCTGTTTTTTTTCTTGATACTATTTATTCTACTAATGTGTCTTCTTGCAGATGAAGGAGCCTCATTGTACCATCAACTCCTGGCAGGCAGATGCTGTGTCTATGTTCCCCACCGTACACTAATCACCTGCCATAAGCCAACGGAACCCAATGGTGCTCTTGTTCAACCCTGACTAGAGAAGAAAATATTCATGAAAATTATTTAAGCCTCATATGCAGTAACTTCTGTAGGCACTTCTCAATTCCAGTGCTTTCCCATCACCATAGCAACCCACATATCAAGAGGAGTTTTCTGAAACATTTACTCTGTCTCTTATTGAAGTAGTACATGTGTGCATGTGTGTGTGTGTGTGTGTGTGTGTGTGTGTGTGTGTGTGTAGAGGGGAGACCTGACAATCCATTAAACAGGACACTGTATAAAGATCAACATTGTGCTTTGAGATCTCCTGTGACTCAGAATTTATGTATCAGTTGGGTTGGATGCCTAACTGGGAGATAGGGATGGAGTAGGGCTGGTGTAGGAAATGTGAATAGCTGGGATAGTTATAAAACATTGTCACCTTAGAGAAATTCATGTCAGATTCCTAATAAAGAATAGAGAATGAAGCAGATTCCAAGTTTTCTGCTCCTCTGAGTTCCTTCCAACACTGTCTAAATGTCAGACCTTTTTATGAAGGATGTTGGGCTCCAAAGCATTTATTTTTGGCAACCTGCATCTGTTGATGCTCTTCAACAAATTCAGAAGCAAAAAAATGGAAAATCATAAGACTGAGCTCATAAGGGGAGAAAACTTGCATGTCTTATTCACCAGAGTGCATCCAGCAGTCCACAAAGTGCCTAGGTAAGAGAAGAACTTCCCAGAGGAAACAGCAATCAAGAGGTCGGGAAAGAGAGACAGGGATGGGAAGGAGGCCAAGGAAGGTGTGTTACTGAGCACCTGAGACAATCCTGTGGGGGAACTCTGGGAGACCATATCAAAAACATCTCAAAATTATCTCCCTTCCCCAGAGGGGAGGAAGCTAAGGTATTTCTCCTGCAATTCCCAGTCACTTGGCCTGACTGAGAAAAAGCCCTTAGGTGGAGATGACTTTTGCAGGCATGTACTGGAATGGTTAACGCTCAGGGGACATGGTAGGACACCAACAGGATCTGCTGAGGAGAAAGAGAAAAGCATAGCGGAGAGTAAAAACAAAGAGGAGAAGATAGGAACAACTCAGTGTGAGTGTGTGTGTGTGTGTGTGAGATTAGATCTATTAACACACATTTAAAAATAATAAACACCTCCCAATCAACACCTCTATACAATTCTTCTCTTCATCTGAAATAAGCATTTCTACATTTATCAATTTATAAAGATCATTGTTTCTCATGCATGGATTTGCAAATAGAGCAACACCTTATAGTGAATTTATAAATTAAAATGGATTCATAGAAGAGGAAATCCCCTAAGGGACTAACGAACAAAATAAACATATGAAAAGAAATTTCACCTCATTGGCAATCAGGGAAATGTATATTAAAACAGTGAAATGCGGGCCAGCCGAGTGGCTCAGTTGGTTAAGAGCTTGCTCAAGAGTGCAAGCTCTGAGCAACAGCGGTTCGAGTCCCGGCCTGAGCTGAGCTGCCGCTGAGTTGCCAACAGGTGGCAGGATGGCTCAGCTGAAAAAAAAAAAAACAGAACAAAACAGTGAAATGCTACTTTGGGGAAAAAATATTTGGGGAAATATTAAAAAGGGTAATGACATACAGTGTTGACAAGGATATGGGGGAATAGACATTGCCATACATTGCTGCTAGGAATGTGAGTTACTACAACTTTGGGGGAAGGAAATGTAGCATTAGACATTAAAATTAAAAATACACATATCCTGGGCCAGTGAAGCAACGTCCTCCACAACTAGACTGAAGAACAAAAGGATAGCAACTTGTCTGTTCTCCTTCCCTCAATTCCCCAATAAAAAATCTTTTTTTTAAAAAAAATACACATATCCTTTTATTCTTTCTGGAGTCTCTCCTGAATAAATATATTCTCCAGAATACAAGGATATTTATACAAGAATGTTTACTGTGGAATTATTTGGGCAAAATATTAATTCCATTAACAAGGAAAAAATGGAAAATTTGTGGTACATCCATACTAGCAAAAATAATGAATTAGTGCTGTATGTGCTGACTTTGAGTAATATTCATGGTATAGTGAGAGAAATTAACAAGTTGCACTATAATGTGTACAGTTTAATCCATTTAAGTAAAAAAAAAAAGAAGAGTGAAAATATTACATCTGTACAGATATATTTATATGAGTTAGAGAAAGGTATGAAGGATATACTTCAACTGTTACCATTAGTGACCTTGAGGTTGTGGGAGCATGGTGAGATTCGTAGTGGGGGGGAGGTACTGCAGGTGGGAATGCTTGTTCCTTGTATTATGACAAAAAGCAGGTATTTCTTTTGAGGTATGAAAATAAAATAAAATAACCCTTAGTGCTGGCAAGATTGTTGAGGAGATATGTTGACAGATAATTGGGGGGTCTTGAAAAATCAGTGGAATCATTGTGGAAAGGATCAGAACAGCATGAACAAGGCTCCTGAAATGAATGATACTCATTTTGGGAATATATCCCAAAGAAATAGATATCTCTCCCCTCTCCATGACCCCCTCTTCTTTTAAAAAAGTCATAGAGGGGCGGCCGGTTAGCTCAGTTGGTTAGAGCGCAGG
>NW_017731518.1:2786105-2787665 GCF_001890085.2 Hipposideros armiger | reverse complement strand
TAACCATCGCGCCACTCGGCTGGCCCCAGATTTTTTTATTAACCCACTATTTTATCATGTTGGATAAAGGGGCTTTAACTAAATTATTATTTTCCAAAGTTTTCATATTAGGAGAAAGGAGAAAAGGTGATTTTGTTTCCTCAAGGTAGCCTCTTTCCAGTTGTAATTAGCATGAGATAGATAAGAAATTTTTTTCTCCTGGTTTTGTATTTTTATTAACCAAAAATTCTAAACATAAGAATATTTTAATGAATCTTCATTTTATAAACATTATAATCCATCCTCCAGATTTAACAACTGTCAACTCATAGCTAATCTTGTTTGATTAATAGTCTACCAAGTTTCTTGCTTTCTGTATTATTTTGAAGCAAATCAAAGCCTGTAAAGTCGATTTTTTCATAGCTACAACACTTTGTTATTGTTTCCAATTAGAAAATGTATTGAAGTATAATGTGCATATGGAAAAGTACATATAATTGTACAGTTTGTTTTCACAAACCCAATACACTGGTATAAGCAGCATCTAAATTGAGAAGCAGAATATTATGACTTTTAATCACATAGGAAATTTTGCCTATTTTGTCCTTCATAAGACGGAAGTATATAGTATGTTCTCTCTGTCTAGAAGCTTTTGTTTTAGCATTAGGTTTGTGAGATTCATCTATATCATTTCTACTCATTGCTATCTAATATTACCTTGTGGGAATATATCACAATTTGTCCATTGTACTATATTGATGAACAATTGGGTGGTTCCCAGTTTTCTGGTATTATGAATGTTGCTGTTACTTATCTTATCAAGTGCATAAGAATGCACTTCTGTTAGATATTATACCTAAGAGTGGAATTGCTTGGTCACATTCAGCTTTTGTAAACATCGTCAAGCATATTTCCAAGTTGGTTGTCCTAGTTTCTAAATAGCACATCACTCTAATAGGCCAGATTTTATAAATTTGAAATATTTGATTTTCTTTTAAAATATTTTACTGCCAAATATTAAAATGACTCTGGGTGGTGAACACACAATGTGATATATAGATGATGTATTACAGAGTTGTACACTTGAAACCTATGTAATTTTACTAACCATTGTCACCCCAATAAATTTTAATTAAAAAAAATATATTAATACCATGGTTTTGATTCTCTGAAACTTTTCTACACTTAGTTCTAAATCTTCCCAGAGTTTAAAAACAATGCATACTTGCTTAGTGAAGATGATTACTACGCTAGTAAATTAAGGTTGTGTTTTCACAATAAAGGCAGGTACTATTCCATTTAATGGTGGTCATTTCAGACCAGAGGTTTTGTCGAGACTTGATCCCCGAGGCTCCAATAGTTAGTGATTCTTCTCCCAACTCCACTGGCAACCTAAGATCTTTCTCATAGTCACTGTGTTTTGGGTTTTGAAACTTGAAAGGAGGTTGTCCTCTAACTTGCATGACCCAGTTCTCTATCCATTGTCAAGTGTCCACAACTCCAGACCAACTCAGAACCATGCTGACCACTAGCTTTCATTTCATGTTTCTTTAGTTCTTAAGATATGCACAGGGGCCGGCC
>NW_017731518.1:2767957-2783605 GCF_001890085.2 Hipposideros armiger | reverse complement strand
TTGGATGTACTATAGATGCTGTATTATTTAGCTTCCAATAATAAACCCTCCCACCTGTAGAACACTTAGCATGTCCAGACGCTATGCCAAGGACTTCACATGTGTCGTTAGCTCATTGAACCTTCCCATGTCTCTATGGGGAAGATATAATTATTGTCTTAATCTTGATCTTAAAAGGGGGGCAGCAAAAGATGAGGAAACTGAGGCTCAGAAGGTTAAATCATTTACCCAACTTATAAGATTCTAAGTACAGAGCCAAGATATAAAACCCAATTTTGTCTGACACCAGCGTTTCATCTGTTAAACACTTTGCTGTGCTGCCTTGAAATTACAATGCTCTCATACTCATAAACTACTTCATGTGCTTATTTCCTATTACCTCAAATAGTCCCCTATAGGGAGGAGCAGGGTGACACACTTGTTTGTTTTACATCTCCAAGCTTTCACACACAGTCAAAGGTGAGTAGATACTTACTGACAGATTTCAAACAATGTTAGGATGGAGTAGGAGGCTCACAGGAATTGGTCAGATCCCAGTAACATAACCTCAAAGTCACTTAAAAAAGAAAATACTTGCCTCTCAACCCATACGCATTTATTTTTTTCAGCCACAAATTACTAAGTGCTTGCTGCACGCTGTAAAGATGATCAAGAGAAGATCCTGTCTCAACAAAACTATAGTCTAGACTAGAGTAAATATTGCAAATTCAAATGCCCACCTGAGCTAGGCAGTTAACGCAAATGACTGAAGTGGCCCAAGAAACCAACTGGGGTGGCCCCTATTGAGTTCCAGCTTATTGTTTCTACTGGGACCCAGTATTTTTAAAAGAAGTCAGAAATTCATATTTCATATGATATATATATATATATATATATATATAAAATTTAATATGAAACGATTGTGCAGGCCAAGCAAAATTCATTGGCAATCTGGATTTAGTTCACAGGTTGAGATCTTTGGTTTAAACAATATAACACATAAATAAGGACAAGAGGAGGTAGACTGTTTTTACTACATAAGGAGTATTATCAAGTGTTCAGGGAACTTAGAGATCATTTCCAGCTGGAACATTAGAGAAGACTTTGTGGAGGAAGTCATCTTTGAGTGTATCCTTCCAAAATGGATCAGCTTGGGAGCTACCGTGATGGGAAGTAAAGCTGCTTTGGCTGTAGGAGGTGGTAGAAATAAAGACCTACAGATGGGAAATGGTGGGTCAAGGTCGGTACCTCTAAGTTACACTGTGCTTTTTGCTTTGTTTTTTTAGTTTCTTACTGAAAATACATTGATTGTACATGTAATCTATAGACATCAGAACTAGGAAAAATTTTGTGTTATTCTAATAAGCGTATAAGCACAGAGTAGAAGACATGGAGGCTGAAAATTGTTAGGGTGGGTCCATCAATCAAAGGAGATTTTAACGCAAAGAAACTCTCGCTGCTTATAGCCTACTGCATGGTGTGCAATCGGACATGAAGCTTAAAAGAACATCTGAGTCTTGGGAGGGAGCCAGCAAAGGCACCAGGACTAATTTGGGAGATGAAGGGTATGTCTTATGAGGAGAGGCTTAGAGGGCTTAACATGCTTCAGCTTTAAAATAAGGTGGGTGAGCAGANCACAGCTTCACTAGCCCTCATATGTGGGATCTGAACCCAGGCCCTGCTGCTCAGAACTGGTGTCCCAAGCCAACTCCTAACAAACGTGCCACTCAACTGGCCCGTACATATTTTTTTTATTGTTCCTTTTCTAAATGCAACTCCCACCAGCACCCAGAGCAGTGCTATGACCAAGTGTAACTAGAGTTACTGAATTTTTCATACTGTACCTGTCATCAGTAATATCAGCTGTCCACCATGCTTCGTCAGTCCTATCAAATGCTGCCCTAAGGGATCTATTATAAATACTATGGGAAAACAGGGCTAAACAAGTTTGGGAATGCTATGGGGGTTTTTTTAGAGAAAGGCAGATCAAAAGAATGGAAAAGACTCCCATGCACTAGCCTTATTTTTTTGGTTGGTGCGTCACACTTGCTTCAAATTCTGGGCACTTGAAACACTTTACTCCCTTCTGCAATAGGATAAGGCAAGGAGAGGTCCTTTGTTCAGGGTTCAAGTACGCTTGTGACTGACCGAAAATAACTCTGAGTGTAATACAGTAGGGCCTCACGTAGCTAAACCCTCAAGCCTTTGACCTGTCATCATTGTCATCCCAATCATTCTTTCCTCCTTTCTTAGGGAAAGTAAGCACTTGAATACAATTTTCCGTCAACACTCAGAGTTGCATACACCCCTTCTTTTTGCTTTTTCAAATCCACTAGGCGTCTCCCTGTCAGCTAAAGAGAAAAGTACATAAGCCGGACTTAATCAGGGACTTCTCCTCTAGATAAGTTTTCCTAGTGGCTTACACTGTTCTTCACTCAGATTTGAATCAGATTAAGTCAATCTTCCCTGTTGGTTTTATTTCACCAGAGGATCTTATTTCCTTAACTTGTGAGATTTTGCAACAACGGTGATCATTTCACCCAGCCGTTTATTCAGAAGGCCGTGTGTGCCACTGTTCAGCATGGATTTATTCCATCAGCCAAGTTATTGTGCTGAGTTGAGCACTGGAGAAATCTGATCATTTCCTTGGTTTCTGTTTTGGGAGATGCTGGGGTTTCATCCTTGGTGACAGCATGAAAACAATATTTAAATTAGGTTAACAAAGAGATGAGAGGGTAAAACTGCCAGCATTTTGTTTTAAATGACCTCAAGATGTAGCATGGGAAATGAGAAAGAGATTCTTTCAAGCTGGGCAGTTTCTAGAGTTACAGTCATGTGACACGGAAAAACAGCACATAAAATATATGTGTATAGAACTTGACACCAAAAGGTAGGAAATATACCAATAATATTGAATACTTGGGTAATGAAATTTCAGGTGCTTTATTTTTTCTTTTGTATATCATGTGGGATTTTCCCCCCTCTGTTTCTGCAGCTTTACCCCATCTTCTCTGTATCTATACACAATCTTTGCTATTTCATGCAAGTGGAATATTTTTTTGTAGAATAATTTTTTGTAGAATAAATTCCTAGAAAAGAAAGTATACATATAAACCAAAGTTTTTAAAAAGGGTATAAACCATTTTTTTTAAAAAATGTATAAAATTTAACTAATAAAATATGACATAACAAAGTTTGCAAATTTTTTATTTTCCTTTAAAAATCATTTGTGTTGGTTTCCTTTTATCCTGGTTACATATGGTACATAGTATAAAAAATGAAAACTGTTACTACTTTAATGAATAATCCTCCATATTATTCTTATTATTTACAAAACAGGGTCATATTATAAGACTGTTCTGCAATCTGCTCTTATCCTCTGACATATCTTGACCATACTGCTCCATGTCAATATGTAGAAGTCTACTTTTTTCTTTTTGATGGCGATAAGCTTCTTTGTATGTGCTGTTTCATTGTGTAGTAAATACGAGGTTGAACAATAAAGTTAGCAAACTCATCCTAGAAAAAGCGCTATATACCTCATTGCTGAATATCACTACGGTCACCTTCGAAGTACTTCCCTTGGGAAGCTATGTATTGATGCCAGTGCCTAGTCCACCCTTCAAAGCAATTTTGGAACGCTTTTTCTGGAATGGCCGTCAGAGCTGTCATCGTATTACCCTTGATGTCCTGAATGTCATCAAATGTCTTCCTTTTAATATTTCCTTTATCTCCGGGTAAAGAAAGAGTCACTGGGGCCAAGATCAGGTGAGTGGGGAGGGTGTTTCAATACAGTTATTTGTTTACTGGCTAAAAACTCCCTCACAGACAGTGCCGTGTGAGCTGGTACATTGTTATGATGCAAGAGTCATGAATTGTTGGTGTAAAGTTCAGGTCATCTAACTTTTTCACGCAGCCTTTTCAGCACTTCCAAAGAGTAAACTTGGTTAACTGTCTAGTTGGTACAAATTCATAATGAAGAATCCCTCTGACATCAAAAAAAGGTTAGCAACATCGTTGCATCANATTTTCTATCATAAACTTAAATAGTTGCAAAGAATGTCATTTCCAGCCTTCTGTACAAGTTGGCATTAAAACTAAAAATAAAACTAACCTCACTATTTTAAATATTTCCCATAGAATAAAAATGTCATAGTGATAATGATACCCACCATAATACATTAAAGATATAAATAAGCTCTTTATCCTCTGAAAATTTAACATTATTCCCTTTCTCCCTAAGTAAATATTTTTATTCTACTTGCCTCACAGGATTCTATTCCCATTTAGTGTAATTTCTTGCCTTAAATGTTTTTTTCTTTTTAAAAAATGTTTCACTTTATATTTCTCTGCTTAAAAAGATATATAAACAGACAGTGCCCGCAGCAGTCCCCTGCATCTGTCTCTTGCTTCAACAACAGTGTTTGGATGGAACAGACCCAGGGACGCCCCTTCTTCCAGCCTCCAACCACCCTCCAACTTCTTTTCCAGTCTCAACCTTTGGAAACAACTCAGCCATCCTCCGCCTCCCAAGACTAGCCAACAGCGTTTATTTTTGCCAACCAACCATGAGCTCTCAAGTTCGTCAGAGTTATTCCAACGAGGTGGAGCCCGCTGTCAACCACCTGGTCAACCTGCATCTGTGGTTGCAGATGCACCTACCTCTCTCTGGGCTTCTATTTCCACCGCGACGATGTGGCTCTAAAGGGTGTGAGCTACTTCTTCCAACTCACCGAGGAGACGCGCAAGGGCACCAAGTGTCTCTTGAAGATGCAAAACCAGGGTGGCGGTCGCACCCTCTTCCAGGACCTGCAGAAGCCTTCCCAAGGTAAGTGGGGTAAAACTAAGGATGCCATGGAAGCAGCCATAGTGATGGAGAAGAACCTAAACCAGGCCCTTTTGGATCTGCACGCCCTGGATGCTGCCCGCAAAGACCCCCTTTTTGTGACTTCCGGGAGAACCACTTCCTGGATGAGAAGGCGAAACTGATCAGGAAGATGGGCGACCAATGACTAGCAGGCTGGCCAGACCCCGGGCCGGGCTGGGCAGGTATCTCTTCAAAAGGCTCACCCTCAAGCACGACTAGGAGCTTTTGGAGCTCAGAGGCCATTGAGGGACCCCTCTGCATGCCCCTGGTGTTGCGTTCTGCCTGAGCCTCTCCCTGCAACCACTAGGCAGTCTTCTAACCACCCTGGAGCCCTCTCCCATGCTGTGGACCAAATTGAAACCAAAAATACAGAAAACAAAACATTTTTTTCTATGACCACAAGGCTTTATTTACAGTGTGTTAAATATGTATCTGGAATTAAGTTATTGTTACAAATATTATTTGTACACAATTGATTTAATGTAACATAAAATATATTACCAACTGATATGTAATTATGAAGCACAAAATAACATCAAAACTATATCGTTAGGTGGAAAATGCTTTCTTCCCAATTAGTTTATTTATTTGTGGTTGGGTATTAGTTATTGTAAGAAAGAGACAGAGTTCAGTATCAATATCAGACAGAATATTCTAGCCAAAAGGTCACATATTGTGTGAGTTCATGTATATGAAACGTTCAGAATAGGTAAATACACAGAGACAGGAATCATATTGGTTACTAAGGCGTGGGCAGAAGAGTGAATAGGGAATACCTAGTTAATGAGTACCAGGATTCCTTTTAGGGTGATGAAAATGTTTTGGAGCTAGATAGAGGTGGTGGTTATACAGCCTCTGAATTTACTAAATGCCACTGGATTATTCACTTTAAAATGCTTAATTTTAAATTTCATGTCACTAAGAAATTAATTAAAAAGAGAAAACAATAACAAGAAAATCTTAATTCCTTAAAAATTAAGAAATCTCTTTTAAATAACTCCTGAATCAATGAGCAAATTAAAACCAAAACTAAAAATTATTCAAAAATTAGTAAAAATATAGGTACATTAAGTTAAAAATCTATGTGCTGCAGCTATGGTCCCAGGCTGAAAATAAACTCTAAATTAAATCTTCAACATAGAAAAGAAAAACAACAACAACAGCAAATTTGACCTTAAGAAGTTATGAGAAGAAAAAAGAAAACTACAAAATGATTCTTTCAAAGCACCAGTAAAAATAGTCACACTCTGCAAAAACGTATTAAGGGAAAGAGAAAATAAAAATATTTATTAGAAGTGAATATGGGGCATAAAAATCACAAACATAGCAAACACTACAAATTAAAATAAAACCTTGTATGCAACAATATTCTTACTAAATCTAGAAGAAATAAATGATTTTCTAAGTTAATTTAAAAAGCAGTGGAAATACTGAACATCTCAATCTTAAGAAGAAATTGGAAGTATTTGTAAAGATTTATGATTTAAAAATGGATCAGACCAGATGGTTTTATAACCAAGTGTTATCTATCTTCAAAGAACACATTTTCCTATGTTACTCAACCTATCTTAAATATTAGAAAAAGATGCAAGTATCCATTATCAATTTTATGATGGTAACATAACTTACATGATAAAGATAGCACAAACAAGAATTTATAGAATAATTTCACCAACATATAAATGCAAAAGTGTCTGAAATAAAATATTAGCAAATGAATCCAAAACTTTATTAGTAAAATAATACACCATAATGAAATAGGATTATTGCCAGGAAAGCAAGGATTGTCCAACATTTGGTCATTTTTCAAAATACTATAACATTTTATAAACAAATCAAAGAAGAAAAACACATAATTACAACAATATATACAAAAATTACATTTGATAAAATTCAAGACTCATTACTAATACACAAATAAGCATAAATAAAAGGAAACAACCTAAAATGATAGACTATGTATTGCAAGTTAATAACGAATGTCATATTAATATTAAATTTTATTTTATTTATTTATTTATTTATTTTTTCTTCCAAATTAGTATTTTTACTTTCTATAATTGGTTAACTTTCTTCACGTAGTNGGAAAATGACCCTATAAATCTCCTTAAGTATGTAGGGTTGATAGGATAAATATATACAAAGTATCTATTTCATCAACCCTATAAATATACATGTTTAAAATGGCCAAAGAGGAAGGAAGGAAGGAACAGTAAACTATGGTTTTTAAAAATGTGATGACACGTCATTGTGTTTTATGTCAGTGTCGGTTTCTTTAAAATAAATATATCAGAAAAGCTCAGTGTGCAAGTTTAATATTTTACTTTCCTTAAGTAACATTTTGATCAAAGTGAATGTAAATTTTTTCTTAAAAAAAAAATTAGTATGACCTTGAATAAACCTTCAAGAGAAATATGGGAGAGAACCGGAAACTCATGATTTGCCTTTTTCTATAAATATGAAAACGTCATGACAGAGCTCTTGTCTCTCTTAAAGAACAATTTTAGCACCTGGGATTTTCTCAGAATATATAAGAAAGATGAGCTTTTAGGTTTGGTGGAAAAGGAGAAAAAATGACAATGTATTATATTAGGCCAATCATGGCATGCAGCGCTGTGAAAATTCCGCTTTGGGGTCCCATTTCAGAGTATGATGCACAGGGTTTGCTTATCATCACTACAGCCTGCAAAACTATAGTCCTTAAAAAATGTCCAGATTTTCTTTCTCTCGTCCTCCCCTTTCCCTTTCAAACTCAGAGAGAGAAGGTAAAGTGAGGGACTTTTCTAATAGAATGTTTCATAAACAGTCGGGTGACATGGACCAGTAAAATACAAAAATATCTTAGTTTGGTTCTAAGTTAGCTGGACACATCATTAGGTGGACCCTCTCCCCCAGAATAATATAATATTGACATTGGGGTGGGGAGTGGGAATAAGTGGTAAATTTTCAATTTAAAAAAAGTTATACAGTGTGGAATTATTTGCTTCCATATTAGTGCAAACCCATTTATTTTTCTTTAACTATAACAATGTTAACTATAACTATAAAAAAAAATCTTTTTGTCCAGCCTAAGCCCTGATATAGCCCTAAAATTCCATCTTAGCTTAACTTAAGATTTTAAAGGAAAGGTAACGATAACTTTGGCAGGAAATGGCCAACAAAAGCAGTTTTTTTATGTGACTTATCAACAGAATATAACCCTTTATACTCAACTCAGTATTAGGCTTTTTAAAAATAATCATAAAACTGTTCACTACAGGATTCCTTTTAGATCAGGTTTCTTGGAGTATTTAGTGACAGTTATTAGAGCATTAGCTACTTGACAAAGAAGCTGAAGTGTTAATGAGCAGCCACAAATGAAAGAGTAGGGCTTGTGTAATTATAAAGGTAGTGAGTGAGATGATGTTCTAGTCAGAGCGGCCTTTCAGAAATACCTCTACTTAACATAATGTCCTCAAGGTCGATCCATGTTGTCACAAATGACAGGATGTCCTTCTTTCTCATGAGCTAAGTCAGACGGAGAAAGACAAATACTGTCTGCTATCACTTAATACGTACAATCTTTAAACAACCAAATTTGTAAACACAGAGAATAAAATGGTGGTTACTATAGGGCAGGAGATGGGGAGACAGGAAAGATATTAATGATACAACCTTATAGCGAGTAGTAAATAAGCCCTAGAGAACTAATGCATAGAATACGCATATTGAGTATAGACAACAAAACTGCATTATAAACATCAAACTTGCTAAGAGACTGGGTCTGAATTATTTTAACCACTAAAAAGAAATGATAATTCTGTGATGTGATGGAGGTGCTAATTATTACAACAATGGCAATCATGTTACAATATGTAATTGTGTCAAATCAACATGTAAATTTATACAGTGTTATAGGTCAAACATATTTCAATTAAAAAAAAAGAAAAATAATAATACCTCCATTGTATAAAGTAAGATATGTTTATAGGAATTTTTCCTCTGAACGAGTCAACAACAGCCACCAGTCCTTAAAAATATGACTGTTAAGATCTATAGCTACAACCCTGGATGTACATTTTACTCACCTGGGGTAATTTTAATAAAAAACACTGATGCTTGAGCCCCATCCCACCTACCACAATGATATCTGAATGTAGGCTTAGGCAAGGCAACGAAAGCCCCTGTATAGGTACTTTTTACAGGGTCCCTAGGAGATTCTAATGGGCAGCAGGGTGGCAAACCATCTGTCTAACTCTAAAAGAAAATTTCTATTTCATATTTCCAGAGCAACTTGAAAGTATTTGGTTATATTTTGAAGTATTTTTCACCCTTCCTCAGAAGGAGGTAACTGGACTGTGCTAATGATATAACCAAGACAGTTGGGGAGAGAAGAGAATCTGACTTATGTAAAAGGTCCAAAGATACCCACAGAAATTATTTAAAGAAAGCAAACTTTTCTGGCTGAGGGTGCTTTATGGCTACTATTTATGGTGTTGTGCTTACCAACGTCTTTTTCTTCTTTCAGAGCCAGATTCCTAAGAAAGGATGAAGCTGAACAGTTGGCTTCCTTTAGTATCTTGCCTTCCCCACCCCCACCCCCCAGTGAGCCCTCATGATGATTCGAGCCTGTGCGACTTTCAAATGAAAGACATTTCTGGTCAAATGGAGTCCTCCTAGTTTAGATAATGGAACAGCGTCTTATCATTCTTCCCAACTCCTCTGAATCTTGTCTTTTTCATCTGTGAAGTGGTGATGATAATTTTCAGGGCTATTGTAAGAATTAAATGGAAAACTGCAGGCAAAATGTTCAGCATGATGCTTGACTCACTCAGGCTTCATACTCAAGAAATAAGAGCTATTACCAACTTAACTCTCTTTTATCTGCCTTCACGCAACTGACTGGCAAAATTAACCACCTCTCTTTACTCCCTCTAAAAAAAACATACTGACTGCTGCCTCTAGCACCCTGGAATACTCTTAAGTACACAGGTTTACTTCTACCAGTTGAGTTACAGCCTTATCAAGAGTTTTGTTTGTTCCCAAATCTGTTTATGCCAGTAAGACTTGTCATTAAAATCAACTACATATTAAGTAAACAGATAAAGTATGAATGTGGAGAGTTGTTTCTATAAACACTAGGTTGAATGCATAAATAAATCCAAATTGCAAAAAAAAATAGTCAGAGTAGGTGTGGTGAAACAACTAACAAGACTTAAAAAATGGTAAAAAGCTAGAAAAATTATAGGCACAGTTTGATTTTTAAATGATTTTAAGTGTTGGCTCTGCTTTTGAGAAACAAATAATGGAAATCATATGATGTCATTTATGTAATACCAATAAGAATATAATCAGCAAATCTAAAAAAGAAAAAGCCTTGGTCTTACATCAAAATATCAATGACTAAATGCACATTAAAATATTAGTACATATGATTTTTTTAAATTATCAGATTTTTTTTTTAAGATTTTTATTGGGGAATTGGGGGGATGGGAACAGTGCTGGGGAATTGGGGGAAGGGGAACAGACAAGTTGCTGTCCTTTTGNCACACACACACACACACACACACACACACACACATACACACACACATCCCAAAATATCCCCAGATATCCCCAGGCTGCTCACCAAATTTGTGGCTGGCAGTTACAGTCTTACCAAAATACAGAAGCTTCTAGGATGTCTTGCCAGGAGTACCAAGGTCCAGGCAGGCAGAGGCATTTGGAGCGCATTCACTTAGATGGGGACTGGACAGCAAGGATGCACAGATACTGTGCACTTCTGCAGGAAAGCTATATAAGCCGGTTATTAATACAAAAAGGAAGTCCAGGTTCCTTAGCAGAGCAGACAAGGCCCCTCAGAATCTGGCTCAGCCTCCTTATCGGTCTCCACTCCTGGCACTGGGCAGAGCCTTCCCATGCACCCTTGCAGCAGCCCCTCCAACTTCCTGTCAATGTCTGAACATGACATGATGTGAACACCTCCTGCCCTTGTCCAGGTTGCTTTCTCTGTTGGGAATGTCCTTCACACCCCACAATGTTCCATTATTTTATCTTCTTTCATAGAAGATGAAATCACTGTCCACCGTACATGGCCTTGGGTACATTTCTCTGCCAGAGCATCTACCATCCTGCACTGTAACTACTTGGTTCTATAATGTGACATCCCCAACTAGGCTATCATTTCTACCCATTTTGTTTCTCTTTCATCCAGCAGTCACTACTAAATAGTAGGATTCCTGTCGGTTGGCCAAATGCATGGTGAAAGAAACACATAGAGAGAATTGCTTATTCGGTGACATTCAAGTATAATTTAATTCAGCACCTCACTATTACACAACCAACTCTAACACAGAATTAAATATAAGCCTAGGTCATATGCAGATGTCAACCAAAGAGCTCTCGTTTCAGGAGGCACAAGAAGAGCGACGACAATACTGTAATTTCACCTAATTTCTTCTCTACCTTCCGTGAACTCAAATATATTAATAGGAATATATACCACTTGATATCGGTTTCCTTTCTTTCCCTCTTTTTTTCTTCCTAACCATTTCATTCACACAACAAATTGTGACCAAGCACCTAGTATTTGCTTAGCACCATGCTGCAGGGCTATGAGCGTTAAAAAGATGTAATTCCTGCAATATTTAGATTTAGAATCTTGGCACTATCACCAAATAGTAACGTGAACTTTGGGGGAAACAGCCTCTTTGGATCACTGTTTCCTCATTTTTGAATTCACCTAGTTTTGTTTCCATCAGGCAAGAATCCTTCCTCTTTAGGGCTTCGGGAAGAGGGAGCATTCTCTTTGGCAGGACAGGGAGGGAAGGAAAGTTGTGGATACTCTGACATGACTTTTTGTTGTTGTTGTTTTTCCGTCCCATCACAAGGACGCTTGGCAACCTTCAGAAAAGAATGTGTCAGAGTCAAATGTAAGAGGAGAACTAAGTTAGGGGTGGAAAGACACGTGAAAGGAGTCACCTCAGGTAGGCTTGCCAGGATAGAGAGGAGCAAGGGGTAACCCCACCAACTGGCTGTAACTTAAAATATTGTTTCTACTCTATTGATAGGGCTATTACATGTTAACAGTGTGGCAGAATTTGCACAGTTGACAAGTGAATTTTATTCATGGGTATAAAATAGCCTGATGTCTTTGGAGAAGATGTCCTGTTTAAATGTTTAAGGGCCATGTGTGAAAGTGAATTATTAAAGAATCAAATCAGGGACAAACACATTACTGGATGGTGCTCAAAACATAGGAACAAGGTTACTGCTGAGTGGGGGAGATAAAATGAGAGACTGAGGGTGTTCGTTAGCTTATATTTTCTCCTCGTTCCAAATATGGACTCAGAGCCTGACAATCTAGAGTCAGATCTCATCTCCACCACTTACTATCCACGTAACCTTGGGCAAAATACTGAAACTTTTCTTGCTGGGTTTCTTCACCTGTAAAATAAGGATAATAATACTATCTATCATATAGGATTGCTGTACTTAGTAAATAGTAACCAGTAATATTACATTAGCCCTCTTGTGATGGAGAGTTGAGAATGGTTTTCTTACATTAAACCTTTTGATGAAAGAGAACTCGAGCATTATGATTAAATCTGAATGGGATGGGAAAAGAAAGCCAAGGAGTGGTAGAAGTTGTCATTTGAGTTGTTATTGGGTTGGATAAATACAATCATAATACATCTATTACAAGCAAAGAGAGCACTGAAGATTTATCCAGGTATTCACCGAAACCATTAGCACTTTGCATATCAGAAATTAAAACCTAAGCCCATGACTAAGGCAGTTTGAGCCTATATTTATAATTGCCCTGGAAGTCTATTGCTGACATGAAAGATCCTTCTTCATTTGGGACCTTAGTCAAGTTCAGGCCAATGAAAAGAAGGCACTAATCTAAGACAGGGCTTGGGAAGGATGTCTTAACTTGTCAGAGAGATGTTTTCCAGAAAAGATACTGAGTAATGTTGAACTTGGAGGGAAGCTAATATTATCCAACTAACCACAGTATGGCTTGTTTATTCTTTTTTTAAAGTGTTTTTCTCTGTATTATTAGTTAAAACTCACTCCTATATCTGTCATAAGAAAGGCTTGAAGGCTTGAGTATTTCTGAATTGCTTACCTGCAGACTGACTTTAGGCATGCATGCTTGGTATTGTTATTGTTCCTTTTCTTTCTTTTCTGNTGAGCAGCCACTGAGCTGCCAACTGGTGGTAGGATGGCTCAGCTTAAAAAAAAAAAAAATGAACACCGCATCTATAAATAGATTCTAGTTTACATGGAAATGTAACATAAACTCTAGGTTCCATTTAAAATCTGAGGTAAACTAACAGTGAAATGGTGCTGGCATGACTCCCTGTTAAGCTGGGCTGAGAGGGGTGGGGCGGAGAATACACAAGTTTAGACACCCTAATTCACACAATAAACATATTTAAAGATTTTTAAATATTTTTAAAAAAATTATGAGAGTGTTTGAATAACACTGGGTGAAGAGACTTTTTTAAAGAAAGAAAATCCAGAAGCCATAGAAGAAAAGGTGACAGATTTGAATAAATAAAAAATTTTAATTCTTTTATAGTAAAAACACCATAAAATCAAAATGCAAAAGAAAGAGAGAAAAAGTTATTTGAAATACATACAGAGTTAATATCACTAATAAAAAGTAAAGGATTTGAATAAAGCTATTCACAGAAGAAAAAATAGAAGTCACCAATAAACATGAAATATTGCTTAACCTTTGGAAAATTGAAATCCAAATAATGAGCTATCCTTTCAAACCCATTAAGTTCACAACTTTTGAGGGGGTTTTTAATGATAACATCCAGAATATGAGAAAACAGGTCATCTTATACATTGCTGGTTAACTTGTTGAATAGGCAACCTTTGGGGAAAGTAATCTAGCAAATATCTATTTAGATTTAAACTATGCATGTGTATCAGCAAGCTCAGTTTTTAACAATCTAGCCTACCAATTTAAAAATATCTGTATATAAGGTCTATTATGTTTATTACAGCATTAATTGTGGTGAAGAAACACTGAAGAAAATCCATTCTGTCCGTTAAAAGGAAAGTAATTGAGAATCTATGGCACACTATGGTGCCTCCATACCATGAACAATTATTATTCATCTATTAAAAAGATATATACACATATACACACACAGAGGGCGTCAAAAAACTGTAGGAAACACAAGTTCAAGAGAAGAGAGGAGGGCTACAAATTCAGAGGCTGGAGTATAGTGAGTTGAAGTATTGTAGATGTTAACATAACCAAGAAGCATGATGGTGAGTCTTCAAGTAATAAGGGGGAGTGACAAGAAGGTATACAGAGGGTGCCAAAAAAATATATACACATTTGAAGAAAAGAAAAAACTATTAGAATTGTAATACTCAATATATACCAATAACAAAAGATGAATACAAGTCACGTTTGACTTCTGCAATTACAAGAGTTGCTCAACGTGGTTACCAGTTGTCCAGACACTTCTGTTTATGGCGAACTACTGCTTGAGCAACGTTGACCAAAGGTGTTCACTTGTATACATTTTTTTGGCACCCTCGGTATGTATATTAACATGGAAGGATGTCTATGACAGGTTAAATAGAAAAATCAAGTTAAGGATTAATGTAAATAAAACATAGATGAAGAACTCCCTACATATGAATATGTGTATATTTGAGCACAGAAGAAATTTAGACCCTAATTCACACCTTGGAGTGAGGACAAGGTTCTAGAAAGAGTGAGGCCTATTGTTTATGTTTTTCTGCATTCTTTGGTTGGTGCAGAGAACATTATTGCTTTATTTTGAAAGATGTGGCAGACATTGATATTTGCCTATTCAACATCCATTCTCCTCATTCTCTTATTTAGTAACAGAAGCCCGTTGCCACTGAGAATGAAAGATGACATTTTTCAACTACTTTTATAGCCAGATATGGCCATGTAATCAAGTTCAGTAGAATGTACTAAATGTTTTGTGTGGGACTTCAAAGAAGTCTTTTTAAAATGGAGAAAGCGAGTCCTTTTTTAAAATATTTTTTTGCTGTTTGGAATGTGGGTGTAATGACTTAAGCACTGGCAGCCATTTTAGACGATGGAGTTACCTGGAGGATGGTAGAGCAGAAAGGAGCCTGGATTTCTGATGATACTGCCGAGCCACTATAATGACTGTAAACTAGTTACGTTTGGACTTCCTTTATGTGAACAAGAAATACTTCTGTCTTGATTTAACAGTTGTTATTTTGTGGGCTCATGCAATATTCAGTCAAATCTAATCCTAAATAATACAAAGAGAAAATAAATAAATAAAGCATTTAACAAAAGCAAAAAAAGAGTCATGTTGACCATTTTCCCCACTGCTTGAGAGTGATATTGAAGATAAAAAAAATCTGCAACCTTCTAAATGGATGATGTATAAGATCTGATATAGGGGTTATGTCTTCCTAAAACAATACAACCCTAGGAAAATTACATGTCTACTTATTATCCTAATGTAAAATGTTGAGTTAACCATCTAACACACTCTACCACCATGTAGCCTACAATTTGTCCATATTTTGGATTCCTCCAATTAGGTTTTGTCTTTTTACAATCAAGTCCTTTGTTAGCAAAACGTTCCCCAGGTCATAAAATATTTTCTCCATGGGCTGCAGTATTTCCTGGCACTTGTTCACTTCAGTAAAATGACCAGTGTATTAAAAACCCAACAGAGTTTCTGCAGAAGCCAGTGATGGCATGGCACCTCTTTTGTGGCATGTGTGAAATCTGCCCATCACTATAAACATTCTTCTGCAATGTGACACTTTGTCCTTAG
>NW_017731518.1:2756004-2767552 GCF_001890085.2 Hipposideros armiger | reverse complement strand
ATTGATTCTCTCATGGTAGATGCAGAAAAAAATAAAAAAGGTTTGTTTGTTGACCTTTCAAGGCACATCTAACTTTGTATTACAGAATATGCTGTTTTCTGTCCGATGTTCAACATCTAAGAGCCAAGGAGTATTTTTAAAAAGCAAAACAATGGGACGAGTGGCACTATGTGGTTGAGACAAGGCTTTCTTTGTAGATGTTCACTGACCTCCTTGCCTGGCTGTCCTTCCCCTCCCTCCACATAGCTAAAGCATGATGCTATTGAGTTCTAAGTTGAGTTTCCACCCTTATATGAAAAGTTAGCTTGGCACAGAGTTTGGTAGAGCTAAGTCTGACCAGCTGTGCTCTCAGCCACAAGGGAAATTAAACGAGACAGTATGGCTGGTTCAGTACAAATCGATCAAAGTCTCTTGAAAATGATCTTGAAAACACATATCAGTGAAGGTACCCAAGGAGTCATCTTTTCATAGAAACTAATTTTGGTCCCAGTCCCTGAGGTGCCATGCATGTGGACAAAGAAAGTAAGGTGTCTTTTTTAGTGTGACCACTTAGTAGTTCATAGTTCTCCATCAGCGCTACGAGAGTTTTGGGAGAATGTGGTCAAATATGACACTGTCTGCCAGTACCTTAAGTTAGATGTGTGTGTCTGCTTGCCTTCCTGAAACAAAACAAAACAATGGCTACTGTTGTGTCTGACTTTCTTTGCCCATCCCCCATAGACTTTTAAGTGTCCAAGTCAGTGGGTTTTGCTTGTTAGTTTGATTTAAAGATTTTATTGGGGAAGGGGAACAGTGTTGGGAAATTGGGGAAGGGGAATAGCCAAGTTGTTGTCCTTCAATCTTAGTTGTAGAGGGCACAGCAAGCTCAGCTCCAAGTCCAGTCGCGCCGCTTGGCTCAAGGTGCTGTGTTCAATTAGTTGCGTGGCAGCCTCATTATTAAGAGTTCACGCTCTATCCCCTGAGCCATCCGGGTGGCAGCTCAGCTCAAGGTGCTGAGTTCAGTCTTTAGTTGTGGGTGGGCATAGCCCACCATCTCGAACAGGAAACCTTGTTGTTAGGAGCACTTGCTCTCACCAGCTGAGCCACCCTGCCCCCTGTTGGCAGCCCAGCTCAGGCGCAGCTCACTGGCCCATGTGGGAATCGAACAGGCGACTCTGTTGCTCAGAGCTCGCACTCTTTAGCAAGCTCTTAACCAACTGAGCCATTCGGCCAGCCCCAAGTCAGTGGTTTTCAATATACTCGAAAAGTTGTACAACCATCACCACTATCTAATTCCAGAACATTTCCATCATTCTCCCTCAAAAGAAACTCCACATCCATTAGCAGTCACTAGCAATTCCACCTCCTCCCAGCTCCTGGCAACCACTAATCAACTATCTGAATTTATGGATTTGTTTAACCTGGACATTTCATATAAATGGAATTGTACAATATGTGATATCGTGTGTTGGGTTTCTTTCACTTAGTATAATCTACTCAAGCTTCATCCATGTTGTAGTTTGTATCATTACTTCATTCTTTTATACGCCATGTAATTTTTTAAAGGATGTTTCTTGAGGAAAGGTAAAGCTAAGTATTCCTTAATAGAAACATTTGCTATTCTTAGAGGTGAAATCGAGAGAAAATAGTCAACATGGAAACTTGGCTTTTCAAATTAATATTAATATATTCATACAAAATAAGAAAAATTTAAATCCAATAATTAAGAGCTGACAAAAATAAAAAACTAATGGGAGGATAAAATTATCATCTTAGTAACAGAGATTTTCCTTTATAATCTGAATAAAAATAAAGGTATATGCTGAATTAGCATATTACAATTTTTTAATTTAATTTAACTTTCCATCATCTGGCAAAATTTTGCCTTCAGTCGACACAGGCCTCCATGAGACAGGAAAAAAAAAAAAAAGGTAAGAAGGAGCACGAGGCTGCGGCTGAATTTAGAAAGTTAGAGGTGTTCTCATCAGCCACATGAGATGAACAAGAGATTCCTTCCAGTAGGCGAGAGAGCAGAGTGCAGACAACAGATGTGGGAAAGGTCCTCATAGCTGTCAAGTTCCAGCATCCTTGGGCTAAAGAAGGGGCGGTGCCAACATGATTGATGTTCAGAGGCAGTACAAAAGCATTGGATTTCTCCCCAACTGCTTGTCACACTGACCTGCACCATCTCTCAACTGCTCGTGGGGTTTCTGTCAACTAGTACTGGAGGGGAGCAAACTCTTTGGAGAATAACATCTTATTGTGGCCATGCCAGAACCCACTAAGAAAGAGGGTAAGATTCATCCATAAATCTTTTTGTTGTGTTTTTAATACAGTGTGCTTAGTTTGGTATTTATTTTCAAACAAATATCCAGTTTCTTAAACAGACTACAACATAATAGAATTACTGTGATTTCAGGAAAAGATCCCAGAGAGGAAAAAGACCAGAGGAAAAATATAGGAAAGTACAACCAATTGAAAAATATCTGACAATGATAGTTTACGAAGGGATGTTGACTAAAATTTTTAATTATAATTTTATCATTCGATTATAAGGGATCCTTAAAGTGTAATTTAAGGATGTTAATTGCTCATGGTGAGCAGGTTGCATTTTCAAGTGTATTTTCTTAGGTTCAATCACAAACTCCTCACCCTGTATTTGCAATTTGTGTGGGGGATAGTGGCTTGGAATGCTTTCTTAAATGGTTTATACATTAGATCAAGATTTCCAAAGAGAATTTGTGATATTATTTCCAGATTTGTTATTTTTTTTCATGGAAAGACATTTAGAATATACAGATGTAGGCATTTTGTTTTGCTTTTATCAGTGCTTTGGGAACTTTATTATATTATTAAATTGCTGCATGGAAAGAAAATCAAACATCTGGTTAAAGAGAGTATCTGTGAGTATCATTGACGGATTGTTTCCTTAAATGAGTATTATTGTAGATAATTTTATAATATTCAGCGTTTTAAAAATAATTAAACGGGAAATGTGAAAACATTCTTCATTAGAAAAAATATTTCTCCTTTCTATAAAAAAATCAAGATTTTAAAACTACTCATTAACATAAATAAATTGCAATTAGAAATTACTAAAAAGACTAATGAAAAACATAAATTAATAGCACAAGCACATTTAGTTTAATTTTTAATGGAAACATCTGTTAACATTCTGAGTAGTCTTTCTGAGTGCTTACTGAATCTTTATTTTTCACTTCTGCAAATAAAAGCCAAAGAAAAAGATTAGCAGGAAACATAAAAATAGTATTTCATTTTTTCATATTTTAATTCTTAAAACTGCTTTTAACCATTAGTTTGAAGAACCTTGAAAAAGATGCTAGATGTTGAACTGAAAGTTGAAATACTAACCAAATTATCAAAAGTCTTTGAAATATATTTTCTTTATGTAATTAAGTAACCAGTGTTGACAGGCTGGGGTGATCAGTTTACAGGTTGGCTTTACTTAGTAGTGGAGGGCATTGATGGATGAAGTCTCCCACCCGAAATAACCACACCAAATGCATGCATTAATATGGGAACTTAATCCTGACTATCGGGCAGTGAGTCCAACCCCTGCTAAAGTGTCTTATTTGTAATGCAAATGATTTACATGTGTATTAAGTGTCCTTTTTATTTGATCTGTCACTTGACTAACCTCTTCAAGGCTTATTTGGATGAAATGCATTCTGTGTTTCCTGACTGAGGACAGAATATTGTTTTAATTATCCTGCATTTCGGGGATGAATTTGCATGTGTTATTTTAAAGCCCACTTGAAAATGACAAGAAAGCTGAAAAACTAATAAAGAAAGATGACAGACCATAGAACCTATAAAGCTAATTAAATTATTTTGATTGCTACATGGATACAGTTTTACTTTATCTGAGTCTGAGAACTCAGTCTGATTCATTCTACTTTTAAAGACAATGACATTTGAGAGCTACAAAGAGGAAAATATATCTTTAACTTCAGGTCCCCCTGCCCCAAAAAAATATTTTTTAAATAAATTAACACAGATACCAAAAGTCCTCATGATATTCTTTTGTTATAAAAGCGCTGTTGATATGTTATTCTGTGTAGGAGTTCCCCCACCCAGGACAGTAATTTTATACTCATAGATTCTTTGGTTAGTTTAAATGTGGGTGGTGGGGAGTGGAAATAAAAAGAGGGTTACAGATATATTTAAAATCCTTTGAGGAAGCACAGGGAATTTTTCTTCGTTTTTCTTACCAGCAGAACTGATTCTTAAAGAAACTGCACCTTGAAGAGTTTCCCTGGTGAAAACATTGCATTTTAATAATATTATTTACATCAGAAGAGTAAGGACTATGGCAACCCAGGAACGGTTCTGAAGCCAGGAACGGTTCTGATCCTTTTACCTTCTCTTAACTGATTTCATTTTTACTGAGGCTGGTTTTGTGCCATATAAACATCCCCCTGAAAGCCAGCCTCAAGAATAAAACTTGCCAACAAACCAATTCTTCAGTCATTTTAAAGCTATCTGCAGAAGCAGCCCCAAATGACAGTTCCCTCCTGTCCCTACAGGTTTGTGGGGTTTTTTTAACTGTTTCTTCCCCAACTGAGAGAACCATGTCTAGGAAGGACATGCTATGAGTCTTCTTGCTACGAATCTTGATAGAATGCATGGGCTGGTTTGGCCCTCCTAGGATCCAGGAGGACCTGGCAGCTCTTTGAATGAGGTTGAGTTTTCAGCACCTGAAGTTGCAAATGATGTATCTCTCAACTGCCTCTCAACCTACAGTGGCCTAATTGTGGGAATGTCATGTTGTGTCTTGGGAGGGCTGGTCCTTCTGAAAGGAGGACGAAGGATAGATGTAACTTTGGGCCTCAAGGAGGAACTCTTAGTGGAAGTAATTAGTCAATGATCTTTATTTAGACCCTGGAAAGTATTCTGGATGACTCGGTAACCCCTTTTGGAGGAAGAAAGCGTTATTTCTAAGGAGCTACCAACCGCTTCCCAGTGCCGTCCTCTCCACCTTTATCAGTTGTGTATTTATTCCTTGGAGAACTATATTATTTCTACTATCAATTCTAGATAAGAGACCTATCTTACACTTTGAATGCATGCAAGACCTGAAACCTAATAATTTTAAGTTATTGTATTCTAATAGTGAGAGAGGATGTGGAAACAAGCTTGAGATTTGTGGGAATCTACCAAAATGCTTTGGATGCATTTATTTATGTGTCAGTGATTGAGCACTTACCATGAGCTAGTTGCTGGGATTTTAGAGATGGATTCAACACAGTCTCTGTTTTAAAAGCTCTCATAGCTAATTGCCCCTGGGTCCTACGGTGTTAAAAAAAAAATTACCTTTCACTGGAAATTTCTCTTTTCCTGTCAAAAAAGCAATTTTATCAATATGAAATCAGAAAATTCCAATAGCCTTTCTTTGCTGGTAGCATCTCTAGCAGTTTAAAAATTCTATACATTGCTCTTAAACCCATGAAAGTGTCTCCTTGGAATTTTATCTCTGTAGTTTCTGATAATTAAAACCATAAAGACTGGTTCTGTAACATACTTAGTCAATAGTTCATTGTCAGGATCTACAGAACCTAGAAAAATTCTCTTCTAAAATACCTAATTGAGGCTTTAACACAAATTCCACTGTTTGTTAAGTGATATATCAGGCTCTTGCATAGTTTATGTATTTAACTTGCAAGAAAAAAGGCAAAAGTTCTTCCTTGGTGCTTGTGTACCATTCAAAAAAACCTTGGAAAGTCACTGTTGTTTCCTCATCTTCCGTGTGAAATCTTTTGTTAAAAAACTCAAACGTATGGCAAAACGTAACTCCGTTTATGACCATAATTTTAAGAGGCCGTTCTGATACCTCCAGGAATCAAAGGCATGACATCGTTGCTACAGATTCTTTTGCTATATCAACATGCAGTATCTATCTAATCTATCTTGGCCTTTTTCAGTAGAAATAGGCGGGAACATGGTAATGGAGAATAACTTTTTTTCAGTCCACCAGAGCGTTTCCTTTGCTATATCTTTCTTTCTCGGTCCCTAGAGATTTCATCACACTAAAGAGTTCTGCTAAGCCTCAAACCTTTCTGAAAGGAGCTAGCGTTCATTACCTCTTGCCCATTTCTCAGCATGGCTCAAGGCTTAATCATCATCAGAAAAGGAACCCTGGTGATGGAAAACCTCCCACTCAAGTTTACTCCTTGACCTTCAGCTTCTACCTGCATGAGACTGGATGACCTATTCCAAACACCAAAATAAATTTGTCTTTAGCAAAGTCATCTTAAATACAAAATAGTACCTTTCTCTCAACTTGGGAAAAAGTTAATTTGCAGGAAGGAAGGGAAAGAACTTGAGAAGAGGGCAGAGGTATTTTATCAAGGGCAACTATTTTCCTCCTGCTTTGAATGGTTCATTTAGGCCAAGTTAAAGGTTCAGATGAGGAATAAAGAAGTTTTATAAATGAATGATGCCACGATATTTTTTTTTTCCCCTGAAAAAACTTTTCCATGTTGTACTGGAGATGTGTGGTGTAGATTTGAGCTATCTGTTTGTTGTAAGAAAGAATCCCCTAGGGCCAATGCACACTACAGAGACTTAATACTTGGCAAAATCATTCTTTTTCAGTAACCTGATTTTTATGACTGTCCAGGCCGCACCTGTTTGGAAGATAAATAAAGGACTGGCCAATTCTTTCCTCTCAAGTGCCCTAAATATATCGCTTTAAAAAAACTTTGGAAAAACAAATTGTATCCTTGCTTCTCATTCAGTAAATCACGAGTCTCCCCAGACCTCTCAAACAGCAACAAGGTCAGGGATAAGAAAGTTCCTGAAATGAACAAAGACAGAGGTTAGGCTCCCTGGCGTGGCCGAAGGACCCAAGAGAAAGAGGAAAAGTATAGTACTTATAATCCTTTGTTCTCTCAGTTTATGGCTGACTTTATTTTGGCCATGAGACATGGCCTTGAAATATTTTATTTTAGGCTCCTTCTGGACACATAATTCACAGAGTTTTCTTATTTATAGCAATTTCAAAGTCCCTGAATCTGACGTGGATGTTGGAACAAATTACCCAGGCTGAAGTCGCTTTAAAAAAACCACTTGGACAGCAAAATAAATAAATAAATAGCCACTGAAAAAAACTTGAGTGAATAAGAAACAATGTTTTTGCAAGACTTTTGTAAACAAATACACCCTTTTAAAAATTTTAGACAGTTGTGGGAAGAGGCTCCTATGAGAGAAAATAAGTGCTATTGTTTTTACAGCCCTAAAGAGCAAAAAAAAAAAAAGATTTATTTTTGCTTAAATTTCTAATGGTTGTTTTATTTAAAACTTAGTTGTAGGCTCTTTAGGGACACACAGAGAAGAATTTTTATTATTGTTAATAATTACTATTTTTATCTGCACTCTTCCTTAATTAGCCTGTGAAACTTGTATTCAGAGACACAAAATACTCTTGGCAGCCAGCGACTTCTGTGGTAATTCTAGACCTCATCTCTAGACATACTTGAGTGTGTTAGATAATAAAGAACGGGATTAAAGCTCTAGCAATCAAAAATAAGCAGAAAACTTTTCATTTCACGTGGGTAGCTGAGGCGATCTGGATGGCCACGTCTTCTTTCTTTGTTTTTATCCCATGTCAGTTTGCGATGAGAACAAGATGTCTTTTCTGCAGGACTCTATGGCTGATTAAGAGTATTTGGCCCTGAGGAAACTCAATAAATACACAGAAAGGTAGTTACTGAATTATAGTGTCCTGTGTTCGGGCAATCATGAAGTAGCTATTTGTTATTCAAGAGCGGTTTCCAAAATTTGAAAGCATAATGATTAAGGAATATGAACCTGTGAAAAAGAAGAGACTTTATCACCTCATTTCCTACATGTATGCAAATTGTCTCATTACCGGGGAGAGAGCAGGGCTTCTCTCCCCAGAGCTTTGTACAAAGATAGTCCCAAAATATCTGTGACAACACTGTCTTGTTGCACCCAAGTCTCTTCCGCGCAGATAGTGCCAGTGATAATTTACAAGATTGAGTTTGCTTTGGACAGCCCCACAGATAGACAACAAGCCACATTTCAGGATGTCCCCATTCATGGGGCAGGTTTATGGATGTGCTTTTGTATGCATTTTCAGAGTCAAGTCTTAGAGCCATCAGATTGATTGAGGCGTTGAAGTGGTTGATTTTGCAAAGAGAAAGACCAGGATCATTTAATCACGTTTATTTCTCTCTCTAAAAGGAGTTCACAAAAAAAAGTTACCTGTAATCTGCCTTTCATTATGCCTTTCAAGTCTGAAATCCATTTTAATAAGACTTTTGCCCTTTTATACTCTCTTAGGAGTCTTTGTATAGGCCTAGTTGTAACATTAATACAATATCTAATATTATGTCTAATAATATTATGTCTAATAATATGTCAGATGTTAGATCTTATAATTTTGCTTCATTCATTTTTGTCTTGTACTTTAGAGATTTATAAAAACCTGAGGTTAACATTTTTCCCCCTAAAATCATCTAGTTATTCGTCTAAGTAGCATCAAATCTTTTAAAAAATTTCTCAGAAATTCCTTGTTTGTATCAGGTAATAGCTTTTGCTGCCTATAAAACTTTATGTATCTTGGAACAGAATTCTCTGCTTATAACGAAAAATTTACCTATGTCTATAATTCTACATTTTAATTTCTTATTTTTAAGTTAGATGTCTTTAAAGTTGTCCTGAATATAGTATGTATTTTGGCTTTTTCCTTATGCATATTAAGTAATATTAATTATTAAATATAGTGATATAAAGAAAGTATGCTACTCATAGAACATTCTAGACAGTTCAAAGTCCAGCTGCCCATATAGTGAATTACTTACATTTCATATGCCTCAGTTTCCTCATCTGTAAAATGGTAATAACAATAGTACCTAACTCATTGGGTCTTTGTAAGAATTAAATAAGATAGATCAGGTGAAAAGCTCAAAACAAGACCTAGCACATAATAACTCAAATATTTCCTTTCTAAAGCAGCAAACTCAGAAATCTTGTCTGGCATATGGTGTTAAATGCCTCACATTTAATATAAATTTTGAGGGTATTTCCACCAATATATGACAGCCACTGTAAGGTACATAACAACCACTGCTCACCTCCTTACCTTGTGTTAATACTTATAATACATTCCCAAACAGCTGCTGTTCTTATTATAGCCATCATTGCCACCACCATAAGTTTGGTTTTTGTTTGTTTGCTTGTTTGGTTTTAAACCTGTGGTGAAACAGCTTTCACCTGGGGAAGCTCTGATCAAATAAGAGTTTTGTACTCCAGAGCCTGTGTTCCCACTGAAATGTGTCATGTCCAGCTGGGGGTCTCCAGTTGTTAGACGATGACAACCAGTTGTTTCTTCACTCCATTGTGGGGTCATGGCCTTTCCCACTTAGATGAAAGAGTCACCCTGTACAGTTGAACATGTAACTATATCTGCCACCAAGCATTAACAGGCTTGAGTTTGTTGGACTTAGGATTTCTCTCCCCACCAGGGCTGCTTTTGCCAGGTGAGGTCTTCCTCAGGTCTGACTATCTCTGAGATAACCACATAAAGAAGTCTCCATGACCACATATGGATGTGGTGACTGATTGATTGAGTGCTGCTGTGTTTACTGCTGTGGGATTTTATTTTTATGACCCCACCTGGCATTGGTACTGTCCTTCCTCTATTTTAAAAAAGTCACCCAATATCAGGCCCAGCAATACCTTGGGGCAAGGCCTTTAAGGAACTTATTTGATAACCCTAGCACCACATAAGAGTCATGTGATTGTGGTGACAGTCTGCCCAGGAACAGACCCTCTGGGAAAGCATTATAAGGGACTAAATGAAGAAATTGTTAACAATTCAAATCTCTTTTGCAATAATTGCCTTTTGAGCTGAGCAAAAATTTTAAACTTCTTGAATTTGAGTAAACGTTTTCCCACACCACCACCCCCCCATTTATGCCACTTCAACCCTCATTTGAATCCTTACTTTAAAGCATGTAAGAATAAGGATAGAGACATGTCATTGGATCTTAGCAAAAGGCTTTGTTTTCATCCAGCCCCATGTTAATAATGAGAAGCTATTTGTTAAAATGTAATACTAACCATATTTTAATCCTCTTCCTGTGTGGAATGACATCTTGGGTTGAAACATGCGTAAATAGAAAGATGTAAGAACAAGTTGACTAGGAGAGAAAAAAACTCTGTGGATTCAGGGAAATTCTATCAAATTGAATAATGAGCCACTGAAAAATTTTATATTTGATGCACACCTTAAAATAGTCTTTGGCAATATTTAGTCACAGTAAATGAATATGAATTAAATTGATTGAATCATTCTGAATAGCTGGTTTCTCTGGATAGCTAAGAGTTTATTCTGTTCTTGAACCTTATTATTTCAATCAATTTGGATAGAAATATGCCTAGAATGTAAAGTGTTACTCCTTGCTTTTAAAAACAAAGTGAAGTGAATATAATTTAACTTTGTCTTAAATTAGAGATATCAGTTATTGTACCATGTGATAGATAGCCCGACAGCCTAAATGATTTGCTTTTGTATTAAACGGGCTCAGATTATTTGTATTTTGAATTTGTGTCCCATTTTTCATAACTTTCCTGTTTCATCTCTTGCTGGGAGGCTGCTGTCTTTTTTTATTACTCTTGTCAGTCAGTATGTGAAGCTGCCCCTTCCCTTCCCTTTGTTGTTTGCTGTGGTCTCCAATCCATGTCATTAATCTTAAAGAGTAAGACTACACTATGGAGTGCCCAGCAGGGCACCTAAGGCACCACATTTAAGGAGGCACTCATTCTCGGGGTCATGCAAGTACAGGGTCATCAGCTGTGAGCGAGTGCCTCCTTAAAAATTGTTCACTGGGCATCACCTTAGTCCCAGTTCCCAGGCTAACTGAGGACCTGCGTCAGGGGTTTCTCTTGTGAGTAAAGCACTTGAACTCTTCGTACTCAGAGTTCAAGGGGCTTGAGGATCTGGAGACAAATCTATTTTGCTCTTCGGAGACTTTTTAAATTTGTTGGTCAGCAGCTGTTATTTAGATAAGTGAGACTGCCAGATAGCTGAATTCTGACTAAGAGAAGTGATACCAGACAATATTGCCCTTTTGTCTCTGTTACTGTGCACATAGGAAAATAAGTTATTACCCCCCCGAATCAATTTATGGCTTTTACTTGAGTGTTTCATTCATTTTATTAATCAAGGCTATATAGATTTTTCCTAAACAAGGCATATGGCATGAGTTCATTTTTTAAAAAGCATATACACAAAATATTTTTAACAAGATTGCAATAAATTCTAAACGGTTTTTAAACTTTTTGGTCTCAGATCCATTTGCTCTCTTAATAATTACTGAGAAAAATGAAAAAGTGTTTGTTTATGTACATTATATCTATCAATATTTACTTATTGATTAGAAATTAAAATTGATTAAAATTTTTTTAAAAAGGAATACATAACACGAGTTCTATTAAATGTCAGAGCATTATGTCATCACACATTATATATCCCATTGAAAAACGTCACTGCATATTTGTGAGAAAATGTGACTAGAAAGAG
>NW_017731518.1:2721597-2754624 GCF_001890085.2 Hipposideros armiger | reverse complement strand
CCCCATAAAATATTTTTAAGGAAGTCAAGCAATGTATTATTTGAGCCAGTGAGCCCAAGGGAAGGAGAGAGCTGGGTTGTTTATATCATTTTGGCATAGAAACACATATATAGAGAGAGGCGGGTTAATGCCTCTTAAGACTTCAGAGTTTTTTCCCCTTTAATTTGTTGACGATGGATCCCTTGATCATTGAAAGTAGAAATGGTCTGCATTGGAGAGAGCAAAGCCATTTATGGAGTTACTGGGTTCCTAGTCTTTCAGCAGCCACACAAAGGCCACATAGGGACTGTCTATTTAATAGCTGCCACCAGTGCCCGTCAATTAGAATGCCCTGGCATTCTCTGTGCAGGCCTACCATTGGTGGAATACCTGTGCTTTTTACAGTAGGTGGTCATAGGAAAAATCCACCATAAATAGCTCAAGCCCTTTGAAAGCATTTCAGGGCTGCAGAGGGAGAGAAAGTCTGTATCTATGAGTTAGACAGGATCAAACGACAGCCGCCCTTGCCGAGGGAGAAAGGAGCTCGCTTTAGTTGCTGGTTCAGAATCCGGCTGATTTTCATGTTGTCCGTTAAAATATTTCCTTGGGCTTAATTTGTCAGAGTATCCTGGTTTCTTCATTTTATTATAAAAAAAAAAGTTTAAGAAGAACAGCTTATATATTCCTGCTTCTTTCGTCCATTCTATTGGTATGTTTTCTAATGAAGACGATGGGACAGCGCGAGGGGGTACAGAAAGCCCACTGTATTCACCTGGCCAAAAAATCCCACAGAATTTGCCCTTCAGCTTTTGGAAAAGTACAGGTATAGTAGGACCTCACCTCAGTAAATACCTGTTTGCTCTAAATCTTAAGATGGAAGATCTAAAGAGCATCCCAAGGCAAGGTGCTTTCTGATAGTGACAGCAAAGCTAAGCTAGGTGAGAGTGGAGGTGGTATGGTTATCGGAGCTTTTTTTTGCTAAGAAATGCAGCCCAGGTTTTGAAAGTGGGGATTCCTTAGAAAGGCAAGGGGCATATGGTCACTGAAGGCCAAAACTCTAGCCCTAATTGCTCTCCTTCCCTTGTTAAGAAACGGAAGACATGTGTTGACAGTATAAAGAAATATAAATGACGAAGCTGGCGAATGCCTGAGAGCATTGGGCCAGCAAAAGGGTCACCAATGGGAGACATAGTGTTCCCTGTGGGTAAGGCAGACGAAGAAAGCTGCCATTTGAGTGCCAGGGGCCAGTTCTTCATTTCTTGGCAGCAGGGAAAAGGAGCTTTTGTGCTTGTAGGAACAGGCTGCCAGTCAACTATATTTATGGAGCACCTGCTGTGTAGAATCTGAAAAGGAGGAGACAGGCCTTGTCCTCAAGAAGCTTGTGATCAAAGAGAAGAAAGCTCCCCTTCTACTGTAAACCCTTTAACATTGACGATCTCATTTGAAATGGAGAGGACTCAGTGATATTTAGGGTAGAGTCTGAGCCTTGTTATTACTCAGTGCGTTGGGTACTGGCAACCCCAGCATCCCCTGAAAACCTACTAGAAATGCAGAATTTTGAACCCTGCTGGAGACCCCCAGAGTGGGAATCTGCACTTGACCCAATCTCTAGATGAACTGTATGCACACGACAGTTTCAGAAGCACTTGAGGGACCGTGGAAGTGGTGAGTCTCAAATGTTAGGAGAGAACAAAACTACTTGATTTGGTGACTAAACTGATAGAAAATGGCAGTTCATTTAGAAAATGGCAGTTCATTTAGAAAATGGCAGTTCATTTACCTGTTCATTTAACTTCTTAAACACAGCCATCTCATCTTAGCCAGTTTTACAATGCCCCATCCTTGTTAAATTCATACTAATGAGAGCTCATGAATTTGGTTGCATGGGTGTTTCTTCTCATGATCCCTATTCAGTGGGGTACTATGGAAGTTGCTGTAAATGAATTATTGTTATAGAGGCACCCAATGAATTTGGGGAACATGCAAATGATTTTTAGAGAGGTGAGCAAAGCTATGGGCAAAATCAGAGACAAAGGTGTGAATTAAAGTAAGAGAGATGTGTGAACTGTTCCTTTAAGGCAAAAGGGAATACCTTGAGGCCCTGAGACTTACCTGTTAGGGTTTATTTTCAGTCTAAGTCATGTGCTGCTTTGTCCTCACCACTCCTGGTTCCCCATCTCTCCAGGTTTAGGCCAGCTGGAATTCTCTCTTTGTTTCAAATGCCCTGACAACTATTGAGAGTTCACTTTCTTACCCTTTCTGTCCCACAAGGATTGATTGATTGATCGAGTTATCTACCTTGTACGAATTCTATGTAATACATGTAAGTTTCCTCAAAATTAATTATTATTACCATTTTACAGTAAGAGCGTGAGAAGCTTCCTCTTCTGTTCAGTCCCCAGATGCTTCCTCATCTCCCACCCCCATTCCAAATATGGTTTAACTTGATGCAGCCCACAGACCTTGAAATAAGGCCAATCCCTAGCAGGTGGCATGTGTGGAAGGATGAGTGTCATTCTCACGGGGGTGGCACAGCCAAATTCTGATAAATATGATGATAACCATGAAGAGATAAGGAATACACAGTGTGTACTATGCATCCTGACCCTACAGAAAGTCATTCATTTCTGCCAAGAACCCCTGAGATAGGATGTGCTGTTATTTTCATCGTACAGATGAAGAACTCAAGGCATACTCCCCTACTCCAGACTGGGCAACATCCAGAGGAGGCTGTGTGGCCGTGACAATAACACCAATCAATTCAGTGGGGGTGGGGGTGGGGGAATGCAATAATCGCTCTGAAAAGTCCATCAGTTTACTTCTGTCTCTACCAGTATGAGCAGCTGAGAAGGGAAGCACAGCCCCAGGCTGGAAAGCCCAAATTCTGAGTTAGGCAGACCTGGGCCAGAGCCTAGCTGCACCCTCATGAGCTATGGAAGCTTGCAGGGCCTCAGTTCCCATCTGCAAAACGGGGATAATGCTAGCACTGATTTCACAGAGTTGTAACGATTATAAGAGTTGAATATATACTAGGTCCTGCATGCAGTAGGTGCCAAAAAGTGGTTGTGACTTATTTATTCCTTCACTGGCTGTAAAGTAATGGGGTTTCTATGATTTTAAGAAGGAAAAGTTCTGGCTCCACCTACCTACCAGGCAGGCATGCGTTTTTCTACTTTCATTTCCTGCAACCATCCTAAAAATGTACCAGCACTAATATCCTGTCATGTTTCTGTAGTTCTGACTGATGTAGTTGGCTATCAATGACCCATGGTCTGTGCATTTGTTGGAAGTTGTATTAAGGCCTTTAAACTCTCACTTTAGTTTGATTTGGAAGCTGTTTCATAGAACCTGGGGCTAGAGACGCAATGGAGATGGAGAATCCACATTCAGGGTACATTTATAGTTTCAACGTCCAAGATGATTCTCTTTTTATTTATTTGATTAGAATTCACCCTTGGCCTCACTTCCAAAACAGGATTTTAAGCAACCCCGGCTTTCCTCACATAATGGACTTTTGTTTACACAGATGCTGAGAAAGCATGGCCAATTTGGTAGTTCAAACACAATCACCAAAGAAGACTTTCTTAATTCTTTTTTAAATCAATTCACTATGCATTTAATGTGTTTTCAGCAATAAAATGAGGTACCAGGGACATGGGAAAGGAATGAAAGATCCCTGTCCTGGTTTAGTTGGGAAGCAAAAGAAACACAGATATATTGAGACAACTGAAAAATAATTTTAAAATAGCTAGTGAAAAAGGAGTGTATTATGATGTGGTCCAGAATGCCAAGAGAATAAGAGAGAGGAAGAGAACAGAATAATTAGTTCTGAGAATCTTAAGAGAAATATCAAAAAGACAAAGATTGCCAAAGGACAGTAATAGTAATGGTTATTGCTGTAAATTATAGAGCTCTATCTACATGCCCAAAACTATGTTAGGCTTTTTATGTAGGATTAGCACCCTAAGAGGGCATTTATCTTATTATTCGTATTTCACAGATGAGGATAGCAGGCTGATAGAGATTTAAGAATCATCCGACCCTAATAAAGGTTAGGGTCAGGATTCAGACCTAGGTCTGTTTAGACAGAATCACATATAGAAAAACAAATAAAAGGCCTGTTGGGGAGAAGATCATGGCTCTTCTCAGTGGCAGGAAGGTCAGAAGGTTAAAAAGAGACATCAGCTGTAGAACAGAGGGCCCACTGGTAGGAAGTGCCTGTCGACAATGACTTTGAATGCTAGCCTGAAGAGTGTAGGCCTAACCAACTAGGTAACGGGTACCTTCTCGTGTAGAATAACAGGATGAAACCCACGTGTGGCATAAGTAATCTCTGGAACAAAAAGAGGCTGAAGGGCAGAGAAACTTGTCTGTCGAGAGAGCCAGAAGAGGTCCTCAGACAATGGACAACAGTCCAAAAGATAACACGTCAAAGAAATTGGCTACTCCCTCTCAGCATTCTGATATCTGTGTGTTGCAACAATTTACCCAAAGCCAAGAGGTCAACATTAGATTTCCATCTCTGCACTCAGGTCTCTGAAAATAAAATGCCTTGACCTAGTGCTTTGTCTTCTGGTTGACGCTGGCACTAAAGAGCCTTTCCATGACATGGCGAAGAAACGTAAGCTTTCCTCTCAATGCCATCTAAGGAACATTTGTCTTTCACTGTATCTTTAAACCACATCACATCACGTCGTCTGTCACTCTGAAAGGTTATATGCACCCCCTCCTTCAGTCATATTTTTTATCCCTCATTAGTAAATAGTAATATACTTATTGATGTTCATCTGAATGAAAATAGTTGGTTCTTTTTTAAACAATAAATGGGAGTTTATACCTCGCACAAAAAGTTAGTGATAGAAGGAGATGTTGCTATGTCCTGGCAGTTCTGCCTTGCTCCTTTCTTGATTTCTGTTGCCACGCAATCCATCCCTTCTTCTATGCTCACCGCTGGCTGCCCAGTCTGAAATAGGGCGCTTGGCCTGCACGTAGTGGTGACTCTTGGGCCACACTGCTTGTTGTGAGGTATTGATTGTCCTCTTGGCTTGGAAAGAGCCACTTAGGGGAAAAAATGTGGAAAATCCTAGATCCAGACAAAGATAAAGCTCCTGGGATCCTACAAAGTACGTACAATACAAAAACTTCTCTTTGGTATTTAACTGTCAAGCAGAAAATCCTTTTGAAAGAGATCACCTTCATTAACTGCCTCTTCCTGCCCTGGGGTAGAGCAGCTGGTTCTCACACACGTCACTAATTCTCAGTTCTGGGCATCTGTGGGGACTCAGCAGGGGAAATTCTAAGCCCTTTGGTCACGGGTTATGCCTTTAGCTATTTGGAGATAGTATATTTCTTAACAGAAGATTCTTTCACAGGTTTTACCACCATACTTCTCTAGAATTCTGGATATCCAAAGCCAGGTATAAAACCTCAAAACCAGAGCTCTGAAAACTTAGGGTAAGTGTAGGTGGAAATCTCTTGCAGGCGTAGGTACTTCCAGAAACCACTGTGAGAGGGGTTGATTTTGTTTCCCAGTGAACAGTGGTTTGTCTGATAAAAGCAAACACTGCAAAGTCAGAGGATTTTGGTTTCATCAACATTCAGACAGTCTGTCTCATGAGCGCAGGATGATGTCAGACCTGTGGTGCCCTTGCTCTCTGGGGAAAGCATTTACTGAGCACTAACCTCACCTTACACTCTACAGGAAGTGAGCTCCTTAGGTTCCAAGAGACATGCTGGCCATGCGCTGTGTCTCATTTCATCCTCACGGCAACTCTGCGCACATAAGATAGGTGTTGTCGTGTCCATTTTTCCAGAGAAGAGAAACAGGCTCAGTGCTGTTAAGTGCCCTACCTGAGGGATAACTAACTAAGTGGCAAAGACACCTGGATCCCCATTTTACCTGTGCTCTGTCCATCACTACACTATGCCACCTCTGGGAAATCTATATAATACCATTTAGATCCTCACCTCACACTATACATCAAAAAGGCAGTGTGTCTTGGGCCTCTTGATGCCACAGGTTGATGCTTTTCTTGCTTTCTCCTTCTTGTCAGTATAGGTAAGATGGCTGTCTGGAGTTGAGTGCAGCCTGGTGCTGTGGAAAAGTAGCTTTTCTCTGTGATACGTGAGCCTAACTCTTCCATTACTGTTTTCATTTCTAGAAAATGAAGTCCCGACCCCAGCCCCAGCCCCACCCCCAGAAGGTAAGTGGAAACACTATCTCACATGTTTTGGACTGTAAATACAGAATGTCTATCCCAGCATGATTTGGCCTTCATTGAACTGTGAGCTTTAGTCTAACTCCTATGAAGAAGTTGGTTGACCACAGTTGTGATAGGTTTATAATAAACAACAACAACAATAACACATTGTGCTTATATAACCCTCTCATATTAATCTAATTTGGATGACACATCATATACTTATAAAACCCAAAAGTTGTAGTTATGCCCATGTTTTTGTGTTGTGGAGGCTGAACCTTCAAGGGTCTGAGGATTTGCAGTGATTTTTCACATGTAGCTAGGGGCAAACGAAACCCACATCTGTCTTGTGAGAGTGGGGGTGGTGAATCCCACCTCAGTCCCGGAAGATCAGCAGCCCCTTCTAGACTTGAATTATGCCACCATCAAGTACCTCCAGAAATGCCTCATCGAGTTTCCAGAAAGCTTTGGTGGCCTTGGAGGCTCAACATCAGAAGCAGCTTCTCCAGTTCTTAGTACCCTGTTGTCCACCAGGTGGCAACAACAACAACAAAATAAACAAGAAGTAACAAACAGTTCCAGTGAACTAACTCCCTGACAGGTAGAAGCAGTGCCTAGCGACACACAGCAGGTGACGCCTGCTTTTACACCTACATAGTTTTATGGAAGAGAACAGGATTAAAAGAAATGACAAGCCCAAGTGGAATGTTAACCCTCAACAGGGGATCTCCAGAATTATGTCTATCTAGTCAAATAGCCCCAAAGATGGTGGCAACCAAAAGTATGTGTATTTTCCAATGAAAACACCAAAGTACCCTCTCTCATCACTCTTCCTCCTTGAACAGGGTGAGAAGCTGGTATTCACTCAAGAATTATTCACAGGGTATTTACCATTCACATGACTCTGCCCGAACCCTTCAGAAGGATACAGAGCTATCGACCCAATACTTATTGATAACTAGGTGCAAACATACTGTACTAAATGTAGTGGACAACTCTAAGTAGAAAACATTTCCCTGTGTTCAGTTTACTTATAGCCAAGTAGAAAGTAAAATACAGGCCAGAGAACAATTAAATAAAATACAACCACTATGTTGAAACATGAGGCAAAACTCTAAAAGCCTTGCAAGGCAGTAGGTGACTTAAAGCATGTTACCTGAATTGACAATGCAGCATGAAGACAAGGGGCCTACAGACCAATCCAGCCTGGCCGAGAGCAGTAACTGAATAAGGTCTCAGTTGCTGGTGATCTTTTTGCATGGAAATTTAGAAAGGGCTTATGAGACTCTTCCACCAGAGAGATCATTTTCAGGAGGGCAGTTTGAGAAATCTAACTGCTCACAGGGGCCCCTTTGTCCAGCTAAGAACACTAGATCACACACTCAAAACCCTGAAGTAGTATAGAAGAGTATTGCTGTGTGTCAAAATGAATGAAACAAGCTCAGTGCCACATGAGTTTAAACAGGGGCAAGCTCAAGTTTAGCTTTTTTTTCAACCAGTATAAATGTGTGACATTCTTCTTAGGAACTTCTTCTTTGGTATGTTTCCTTCTTGCATATACAGATTTATTTTTGCCAACATTGTGTGCACTGAGAACCTACAGACCATTACAGACATAACCATTCCCCTCTGTTCTTCCAATCAGTAGCTGTCACTGGGCCACTACAGAGTTCCCTTATTATGCCATATTTCATATTCATTGCTCAATACTGACTTCCTGTTGCTCAAGCAAGTCTCCTCCCAAACTCTGTTAAAACCGTCTTTATTAATTAAGATTCAGGTCTCTAGTCAATCAAAAAAAGAGGGAATTCATGCTTGAAACAATTCTTTTCTTATATAGACCACAAGTCACACACCATTTACAGGTATCTAAATGAATGTGATTCTGAACAGAGAGAAATGCAAACTGGATGGTCTCAACTAATAAAATCTGATTTTGCTGCTCTTGTATTGCATTTATTGCCACTCAACCTAACCTAACCTAAGAAAATTAATATGTGCACCAAAGTATTTTGAAATATAGTAAAACTATTGTATAATCACAGATTTTGTACCCTGGTTCCTTACTATAATATTATTTAGAAGTTCAAACGATTAGAACCATTACATGGCTCAAACTTCCTTAAAAAAGTCAGTCTCTTGTTGAGGTCTACAAGGAAATGACCCACATTTTATACTCACTTCCATGCCAGCATATTATTTATAACATGAACCTGCATGTTATAACAGCAGCTAAGTGTATTTTAACAAAATCTGTATTGCATGTTTCTATGTATAATTTTTTCAAAAGTGATCGGATTAGTTTCTTTTATTAAAAGTTTCATGCAGCTCTACATTATAACTCCCAAATTTATCATTCATATACAGCATAATAAATGAGTATGATTATCATTGATGATCTGTCTGTTGTCATTTATTTCTCCCGGCCCACCCTGCCTCCTAACCCATTGCGCAGCGCACAATGAAATGCTTTCCTTAAGACACTGTTAAAAATGTGCTTGTACTTTCCACACAGAGCCAAACAAAGAGAAGGAAGCTGGAACTGCACCACCCAAAGGTGAGTGGAGGGAGGGAGAATGAGGCTGAATTCAACAAAATTAGAAGCAGAAAGGTCAGTAATGATTACCATGGTGGCTCCATGGAATTTCTGTTTCATCTGTGTGGTTAAGCGTTTCTTGTTTGCATCTTATCTGTACAACCCAATCAACATAATGACAAATGATGGTTTGATTAGTTTTTATTACACACATGTCTAAAAGAAAAGCAAAAATAATAAACATATCACAAGCACAATTGAGATGCTAGCAAATTAATTGCTGGTTTCCAACTTCTAATGTGCATGTGAAGGGAAAGAGGCGTCCGATCTTTTGGGATTATGCCAATTTGGAAAGTTATCTGGGTTGCTCACGTTTTTCTTTAATTGAACGTTTTTCATGTTACTGTGTGAGCTGTTCCAGGTTTCACTAGTAATTCTGAAGGCCAGCATCTTATTTTGTAACACTGACTATGTGTTCCTGTAGACTTACATATAATGATTTATGTAGCTGGACAAGACAACCTCAAGCAAACATCGTGTTGCTCCTTATTGATTTGCAAACATTTATTCCTGCAATATTATTCTGTTTTTGCTTTATATGGAGAGAGTCCAGTTTTAAAAAATGGGTGATCTTTATCATGTGGATTCCTGATAAATTCCTTTATCCCTCCATGAAGGTTGTCATTGTCATTTTTGACCATGTGTCCCTAAGCTAAGGAACATTCGTCTTTTACAGAAGAAAGTTTTCACAGAGGCAGATTTGAGAATCTGCTTTATACATTTGTATCATCATTTATATGCTCATTTTTTATTTGTGTAATGAAAAACATAGGTCAAATTTTAGAATAACCAATCATTTCCTGACTACAATAAGACTTTTTTTTTTTTTTGCTGGACACAACCCAAAAGTATGTTGAGTATCTCTTTGTTCTTACTATGTCATGTTTCATATATCAAAGACTCTGACATTATCAACTCCTATACATTAGTAAAATACTTTTTTTCTTTCTTTCAGTACATTGGACCACTTTCCTTCAGCTAACTTTTATTGACACACTCATAAATGAACACATAATATTAGTACACTGACTTTGTCCTTGACCTTCAGTGGTTCCCTTCGATAATATCCTGAACACTAATCCTGGCCACGTGAGCCACGGTCTGAAGGCTATCTGCTTTTGGAATGCAGACAGTGCAAACTCCTAGAACTCCTTCCATGAGATGGGTTCAAGGATGTCTGGATATCCTGGCTGAAATTACTGTAACATTATTCTCTTCAAGGCCAATGGCATACACATCTGTTTCCAAATTTGGAAAGGTCTTTGGGCCAGGCTGTAAGGCTCAACCAACACAGCAGATGATGTAATCCCAGAGGGCATGCTGTCAAATTTTAAACAAAGCCTGTGTCTGACCCTTAATCTGAAAAGTCATCATATTATATTTGCGTGCGTAAATGAGAAAATGTCTTTCCATATATTACAATCAACCACCCAACCACCCACCCACCCAACCAACCAACCAGTAAACCAGTCAACCAATTAATAATAACTCTTCTCTTTATGCAGAACACAGTTGGATGAAAAAGCAAGGCCAAATGACTAGGGAGGGTATTCTGAAATTAGTAGCATGTTTTTTCTGACATTTGTGAAAGTTAAGCAAGGCCAGAGCCACATGTAATCACATATCCAGCTACATAAACTGTAATGTATATATTTGCCTAGGAAGAAAATCAATTTAGGATAAAAGGTGACATCCCTAAATAAAGAAGGTGGGTAAATGGAAGTTATTTCTAAATATACAAACCTTTCAACGATTACCCACTTTCAAAAAGGACAGGAAAATTTCAACAACAACAAAAAAGACACAATAAAAATTGCTGTATGCATGGCCATGGTTGAGGAAGAAGAATTGCATGAGCATAAACAAGATTGACAGGTGCAACAGACCTTTCTCCGGGATTGGCTACAATGTCCTTCTCTGCCCTTCACCTTCTCCCAACCCTCAGTCCATCCAATTGTTTTTTATAACCATTCAGCTCAGGTTTCATTCCTTTATCCAGGTTTCTCTTGACTTTCATCTCCCCTTCCTCCTCCTGATTTCTCTTGGACTTATTGTTCAGTCACTCTTTTCTCCACTAAATTGTGTATTAATAATTCACTCCTTTCCCTAACAGGCTGTAAGCTTTTTGACAGTCAGGCACCATGTCTTAAGACCCCTTTGGGCCCCTCATCTCATTTTTTCCAGTGTCTGGCAGAGAGCTGTGCAAGGCGATTTCCTAATAAATACCTGTAGAATGAATGAACAATTGAATTTCCACGCTGGTTTAGATGCTGATCATACAGAGAATGGTAATCTAGGTAGATTTTCATTTCCACTTGCTGGGCAGGAGGGTGAGTGTTCTGTGCAAACTCTTAACCAATGAGGTTCAGAATGACACACTGACGCTGTGCATTAGGTGCTCACCCTCAGAACAGATGGATGATGTAAGACCAACTCACTTAAAAAATTGAAAATGAAATAAAGTGAGACACTTCTCTTCTTGAAAAAGCGGGGGAAAAAAATTGAAAATGGCCATGCCTGGATAGTAGTAGTACATGTTCACACTTTAGTCCCATATCTCATTGGTTGAAGTATATTCAATGAATATCTCCAAAATTGTCACTATGAAGAATGCTTCTCATAGCAGCGCAGCCTTAATATCACTCCTAGATTGCCTGAATCATTCTGTGACAGCCTGGAACTGTTCTAAAATTGTTTTTTTTAGCCACGGAATGTTGCTTGGTTCTGATATCAATCTTACACATACTTCTTGTGGGTACAGTTGCCTACTTTTCAGATTTACTAAGAGTCTCTGTCTGGGAAACAGCTGATTTCCCAGGAAGGGGTTTTACTATTTGTTGGTTTGCTTGTTTGTTTGCCTCTGGACTTGTCCATCCAGCTATCCTGTTCCTTAATACTGCCCACTTTGTCCTGGAATTGAAACAATAGAGATGACAATAAAAAGACGTGTTTAACCAAACAGCAATGCCAGAATCGAGATGTGCAAATCCCTTTCAGATCATGCTGGGAGGCACTGTCCTTATAAAAACAATGCTACCATGGCTTAGAATTTTCCCAGAATAATGACAGGTGGCAAATCAAGAAAATGCAAAATATAGATTCTTTTGTATACCCTCAGTGGGGCCAAAGATCTGCCTTTTATCCTAATGTTCATTTATTCAGCAAGTTTTGAAAGGCAGCTATGTGCCAGGAGAGAGTCAGGCACTGGGTCTTCCCTCCTGGAGCCGAGTTTAGGGAGCTTTAGAGAGAGGAGAATGACCATCAACAGAGGACAGTGGATTTCAGCTTTGGAAGCAGACAATGGCCACAGAGGGCCATGTGTAGAGAATAATGTGGGTGCTCAAGTGGGATCATACTTTTTTTGGTCAACCCACACTGTATGTGTGCACACAGAGCCAGGAGACTGAGTGTCTCCTGTGCCTCAACAATTGGCCTTGTGGGAAGTTTCAAAACTGGTCCTGTGAGTGGCTGCAAATGTGCCAGCAGCCTTAGAATTAGAGACTGCTTTGAAGATCAGTATTCATTTCAATGCCTAAGTTCTGATGCATATTTTTTAATTGTTATGTTTTCATCTTATTTGCTTATGGTCTGTATATTTTTTGGTAAACTTGGTCGGGATAGTTACTGCCTCTTTTTGTTTTTCTTCCAGAAAAATAACTGCTTTTGGTAATCGTGGCAAAAGAAGTAAAATTTTCTTTTTCCAGGCATTAACATTACCACATAAACTGTTACAAATGAACCCTGTGCATGTTAAAGATCTCACATAACTTGAGATGAAGCTTTTTTCTTTTGGTGTGAGTGTGGTTGGCAGAGGAGGAAGTGAATCAGCAGAAGTTCCAGCAAATTTCTCCTAAATAATATGATTTTTTTTTAATTAAAAGGATGATTAAAAATTTGGTTTTTTTTTTTAGGTCCCTTTACGTCTGCAATAACATTATCTTGGTACTCCTTACTAGCATGCTAAAATGTTTTTGCGCAGTTTTACCTTTAGATATCAGACAGCCATCTACTAAAATGTCTCTGTGCTTTATCTATATATTCTAATTATATATTTCTTTGTAACGAGCTTTCTTAAAAATTAATATCACCATACTTTTCAATTTTAAGACAAAACTATTATAAGATACAACATTGATTGAATAGATTTGGAGGAGAAAAAATTCATGAAATATATATATTTCTTGTAAGATGAATCCTGATTTCAAAAGCATCGAAGTGTGAAGGCATGTGTCTTCTCATTAAGAAAATGTGATAATCAAATGCCTCAAAACATGGTGAATTAATGTTAGCTGTTGATGTTATTGTCTTTCCCATGTGGTGATGGTTGTTGATGTTATTATTGTTGGTCACGTATGCCCATAACTACTACAGCTGATGACTCTGCTTGAGGAATTCATAAATTTATCTAAATCAAAGCATTTAACTGAGGCTTGTTAACAGTCACATAGATTTTAATTTTATATACTTTTTAGTCTTTATTCTAAAAATCCCAACAATAATCCCAAGTTTGTTTTACTTTAAAAATTAATTTAAAATGCAATTTAAATCAACCATAGGTAGAAGTGATTTTATGCTTGAGTGTGGAGAATTCTAAGAATGTACACATTCTACTATGTCTGGAGGTCTCTCCTTCGAACTTCAGGTTTCATATGTACCCCCTTAAATCTCAGGCTTGTAATATGACTCCAAGTTCTTTCTCTACTTTCCAGACATTGTTCTCTGGGAACATCAGTTGTTTAAAGAATCATTTTTATGGTTTTACAAATGCTACTTTCCCATGACTTAATGGCAAATAAACTTCTGTTTTGGTAAATTTCCCTTCTATGTAGCTGTTCTGGGTCCGTGTCTTCTTCATGTACGCTGTATTCTAAAGAGCCAAAAACAAATGTGTGTGTTTTTATCATCATTGTAGTCACCTTTAAACAGAAAATATAACTTACATATTGTATTTTTTGTTTTGTTTTCTTTGGAAGTGTTTTTTGTACGATGCCATGCCTTTCATATGTGTTGCTGAATTAGACACAACCCAAAAAAGTTGCATATTCAATTTCCCTTCTAACAGTAGAACCCGTTTTTCCATGGTAAAGAAAAACAATGATGGGTGCTTGTTTTACTAGGGAGACCATTTCATGGACGGTGTAGATGCCTGACCACTGAGCTGTACACCTGAAGCTGAAGCTGAATAATATCGAATGACAACTATAATTAAATAGATGTATAGTCACAGGATGTGGAAATACAGCGTAGGGAATAGAGTCAATGGAATTATAACAGCTGTATACGATGTCAGAGCCCGTAGTAGATTGGGGGAGGGGGAGTTACCACTTTGTGAGGGGTGTGATTGTCTATTATATTGTTTTGTACACCTGAAACTAAAAAACAAAAAACTATAATACAAGAAAACTTTCTAGAAATAAAAGACTTAAATGTAAAAACAAACAAACAAAAGAAAAATAATGAAAACTTGCATTCTTATCCAATTCAACCAAATTTAACCAGGCAGTTTTTCAAGAATTTCAGGTCAGGATCTCTTCTTAACTTCATTTCCTAATCTAAAGGGCTGCCAGGACCAAAGCTACTTTTAAAAGAAGGAAACAGTAAGCTTGTCAATTATATTTTCTAGCATTCAGTAAATTTGAAAATGTATGTACAAGGACTAAAATATTACCAATTGAGAAGTAATAGCTGTTTGGAAGTATTGTTGGATTATCTAGATCACTTCATGACCCTTTGAAGCACTATTTTAATATGTGGTGCCTTAATAGTCTAAAATAATTGTGCATGTCCCCCCAGATAGTCTTAACATTTACTGGACACTGAAATTACTCATCAAATTTTTGCTTAAAAAAGTAGATTATCTTTTTATTTTAGTTTTATAAAAGTATGTCAATACTTTTTTCTCAATCATTTAGCATTCTAAACAATTAACTCAAAGATTCATTATGCCCTGTGCACAAAGCATACAAACAACCACAAAACCTATATAAAATAAAGTGTTCATTTGACTCAAAATGGTTCTAGTTTCTATGTAATAAAGGAAGTCCCTTTCTACGATTTGGTTGAGTTTTAAAACTTCATTTTCAAGAATTTTACAGGACTTTAAATCAAGATTCTTTACATATTTCAGTAAATAAAAGTCTTCAAATAGGTTAAAAAATAAAACACTGACATTGAATTAAATTTATGGCAAATAATACTTTAAACTTGCAAAGTATTTTATTTTTCATTATGTAAAATTTAATTACCTAACAGTCTTCTGAGTAGAATTCTGCTGATAGTTCAGAAATACCTATACTTCCCCAAATGCACCATTTTGTGGAATGTTAATGGATATTCCGGGAGAAAATGATTTAAAAGTGAACGAAGTTTGGGGAATGCTAGCTGCTGTATCATGTCTTGTCTCTACTCCCACCATGCAAGTGCATATTAGCACACTGAAGGCTGTGAGATGTCCCTCAGTAAACACTCACACACAATACAATAAAATACAAGCATTTAACTTTATCTAGCCTGACATCCTCCAAGCTTCTTGGACTACAGAAATCTTCCTCTGAATAATCCTGACTCTTGCAGTATCCAGTGAATCACCTCTTAGATTCTGAAGCTACAAATTAGGTTCTCTATTACTTTATTTAGGTTCTATATTACTTCAGTTATTTTGTTAAAAAAATACTAAAACATATCCCTGGTTGACAGGCTAATAAATAATATTTGTAGCAAGTATTCTAATAGATTATACGAAAATGTGCTATTTTAACTCTTCTTTTTCCCATGTGCATGTGTTCGCTGTATCCTATTTTAATAGTCATATAAGTTCATATTTTGACATTCACAAATACAAAGATTATTATTATTTACACTTTTGCTAGTCTTCAGGCTTTGGGAGGAGAGGGGCTGCAGTTCAGATAACATCAAATATCTATTTAAGCATCTAAAAAGTAAAGACATTTTAAAATTCAGACGTTTTAGAAAAAGGGAATATTCAGTGTCTTGCACATAAACGCCCCAAGGCATATTTTGATTTGTACAAATGTGTGTGGATAAATATTTTTAAAATTATATAGCATTGGCCAACACCAATATCATCTCGGGGAAATGCTTATAGAGTTTCTACAATAATCATTGGTGAATTTAGTAAGTATGAAAAATTGATTTATATTAGTTAATGTTGACTTTTGTTTCTTAAACATAGAAGGGCAATTAATCATGAGGTTTTCGGGGTGGGGGTAATAATTTCTCAGATAGTACATATATGCTTTTGTTTGTGTCGAAGTGATTATGGTATATGAATTATGCCTGTCGTTGACTTTAGTTATAAAATGAGAACTTGAAAATCACTTCTGTTGTTGATTTCGTCAAGGTTTGATTTTTTTTTTAGCATTAATTATTTTCCTAATCTATAATCACGTAAAACGTTTGCATAGAGTTCCAATGATTAATTTACACTTTCATTTGGATTACCTTACTCTCTCACCTTTGCATTTATTTTCTTCTCTTTTTGCCTGGAATACTCAAATTTAATCTTTCAGGTACCAAGTCTTCTAAGGCTTACTCATCAGCTAAAAGTGTTTTGTGTAGTTTCTCCTTTTCTTTTTCAGATTTCTCTTTTCTCAGGATACTCATGACGAAGTCCTTTTCTCCTTGATTTTGTACACCTATTTCTTGTTTCAGATGAAGAGGAAGTCTTCCCGCCTAATGCCCTGCCTCCAGGTTAGGATGAATCCAACCCTTTCTTTCCCCCACTTTGTAATTTATTAGTAATTGACAGTAAAGGGAAGAAAAGGCGGAGCCCGCTGCTGAGACAATGTGCAGGGCAGAAGCACCAGGTTTTGCCCGTGTCAGCCCCAAGAGGGAAAATGTTGGCTTCAGTGAAAATTTTTGGTTTTATATGAGAAAAATTTTTTAAAAGAGCCTTCCTTTATGAAATAAATAAGACTCTTAAGTCTTGGGTATAAATTTTAGGGACAAAAATGTCTGCCTTCCATTTGCAACTAGGTACACTTTTCCCCTGTTCTTTAAGTATTAAGGTTTCTGAGTTTATTATCACTTTTTAAATAAGACATAGTTTTAGAGATGTTTTCATAGTTGAAGCTCTACTGATTTTTCCATCCGAGACAACTTCTAGTTTCTTTCTCCCCGTCATCAGAAGAGGGTTGAGGGGGAACCAAGAAGGTTAAAGTCAGCACTCCATGTTCACCCCGTTCCCTTTGCATGATCCAAATCACACTTTCCTTTCAGGTTTGTGTAGTCGGGCCCTGGAAAGAAAAGATTCAGGTGAGCACATGCCTGGAGCAAGGTGTCCCCACCTCATCCTAATATAATCAATCACTAATGACCTCATTTCTTGAAGTTCTATTGATTCTAATCTTTGTTTTTTTGGTTTTTTTTTCCAGTTTGTAGCTCGCAAAGCAATCTCTCATTAAATTACCTTTTACAAGAAAACTAATGTGTTGAGAAACAATTAATTTTGCATGATACGCACACAGAAATTCAGGAATCTAGCTACATATACCAGAAGTTTGTTCATTGTATTATAACTATCATCTTTAACATTTGACAAATACACAGAGATTAAGAAACTTTTAAAATCTCCATTCTGGGGTGTGCTGGAGTTAGATGATAATTCACACTTTTTTTTTTATAGAACTTTACATACAGTTGATAAGATACCTACAAATACATCCTGCCAGCTTTGCTACAATTCTGTGAGGTTATTTAGTCATTCAACAAATTTGAGTTGAAGGCCTACTATGGTCCTACTATGGGCCTCTGATGGGCCAAGCACTTTTGCAGGCATTTGTAAGTATAGAAATGAACAAAACAATAAAAATTCCTACCCTCATGTTCCAGATGTGAATGGCCACTATTCACTATTGTTATTAATATCACAGACACACACAACATAAAATTTTAACATCAACTTCCTTATGTGAAAAAATTGTGTAATCATGACTACATTGCATAACTTCATTGTGAAAATGATGGTCTCCTGTGGATAGAAATACTAAGCATGATTGATACATGATGACTAAAATAACTAAATCTACATTTTCTTCTTTTCAAGAAACATTAACAGGTAGAGTTGGCAACCCACGCATTTTTTTTCCCCATTTATTAAGCAGCTGAAACTGAACTTCTCTGAATTCAGCTCTCAGAGACAGAAGGAATAGCTGCAGTTCTCTCTCTATCTTCCTCACTGGAGCTGACTGATGATTAAACCAAGCCAAGCACCTAGAGTGCAAAGTAGGAGATGCAAAACAAACTTTATTTCCAGGTTCTCTCTCTTCATGGGAAAGCCTCAAAGAGTTTTTTTTCTTTCAGTTTTTCTGTTTTTTTCCCCCTTTCAGGACGCTCCTAGTATTTTTGAAATTTGTACCTGCAGGTCATGCTCTGTTATTCAATTGTCAAACTATGGCCACATCTATACAACCTTAATAGAATTGTCTAATTATACAATAGCAAGGAATTTAGAAATACCAGGACAGGCTTGGTTGTCTGACCTTTCCTGGTTGACCTACAAACTGACCCATCCAATTCTGTTGTTGTATAGATATGGCCTTGGAGCCAGTCACCTGGAAAAATACTGAGAGTACTACTTTAATTTACTTCCCACCATTACTATCTGTTAGGAGACGGGTAGGATGGGGACATAAAGGAACCACGGCTCCAACAAGGACAGAGTAACAACCGACCTGAAAAGATTTACTATTTCTAGAAATTAGAAAATATTCCTTTATCCCATCATGGAAGAGAACCCTGTAACAATGGGAATCTGTCACTCTCTACTGATGGTTGCAGGGGAGATGGATGGCAAGAATGATGTTACATTTATCCAAGTTTTTTAGACAAAGAAAAGCTTCAGCGTTGATGAGAATGAGAAATCCAGGTAAGTCTGCCTATGAAGAATTGAGCCCTGAAATGACCCTTTTCCTCCTTTCTGCTCATCAGAATGGTCTCTTGGCGAGTCACCTGCCACAGAGGATCAAGAAAAGCAGAATGCGAATTCTCAGCTGTCCACCCTGTTCGTGGAGAAGCCTCAAACAGGAAGAGTGAAAGTTGGTGAGTGCCAAGCGTTAAATCCTGCTTTTTTTATAAAAAAAATGCAGGTAAAATTCACATAACAAACTTAACTATTTAAAAATGAACAGCCAGTGGCTACTAGTACACTCAGTGTTGTGCAGCTACTACCTCTATCTATTAGTTGCAAAACATTTTCGTCACCCCAAACAGAAACCATGTACCCCCCATTAAACAGTGACCCCCCCATTTTTCTTCCCCTCAGCCTCTGGCAACCACTAATCTGCTTTGTCTCTATAAATGTCCCTATTCTGTATATTTCATATAAATAGAATCACACACTATGTGACCTTTTGTGTCTGGCTTCTTTCACTGAGCATGATGTTTTTGACGTCCATCCAAGTTGTAGCATGAATCATCAGTACTTCCCTTCCCTTTTGTGGCTGTATAACATTCCATTATATGTCTATATTAAATCCTGCTTATATAACCTGAAAAATTGGGTGAAAGCTATCATTTCAGTACACTTTAGCATGTAGTTGTCGAGTGCCTGGACCCTGGAGTTGGGTTCAGATAAGCCTCCTCATCCGTCAAATAGAACTAACACTCACTACATGTGAAGGAATTTGAACAGTGCCTGGCATGTCTTAGAGCCCTGAGCCATTGTTTGCTGTCATTACGCTACACCTCACATCCCATAAAATGATTACAAATCTCCACACACATTGGATCATAATGTGTAGTATCTCAGAGGAAGCTAGGCCATCAGATGGTTCAACTCTGGGAATATGCGTTCCAAGCTACCGATAACACACCTCCTGTTCAAACACTGTTCTGAACCCTGAGTATTACATGGGAGCCCTCAGAACTTAACAGTTTAAATGGGATGAGCAGACAACAAGAAATTAAACGGAGAGAGAATCACAAAAGCCAAATGCTGTGAAAGAAATAAACAGCAGAGTGAGTTAAAGAACAACTTGGGCATCCAAGAATTTTAACTAAATACATTTTTATGAGGAACATATTGGGATCAGAAGTAGTCTTTGACACATAACCAAATATTATGCGCATGAACACATGGCTGACTATATTCTTTCAGGTCTAGAATGTAGAAGCACCCTGCCTGTGAGTGGAAAGGTTTGCTCGCCCCGTGTTTTGGGAAGACATCAAGATCCCAGGCTGGCTCCAGGCTAGAGTTTTGATGTCCTTAGGATCTAGGCAGGGATCAGTCGATTCAAATAGATTGGCAGGTTTATTTAAAAAATATCAGTTTCATTTAGTCTTAATCCTATAATTCCAGACTTCCCATCACTTGTCTAATAAAAAAGATTTGAAAACATTTCTATTATTTATATATATATAATTTGTGGGGTTTTCCATTTTTATTTCATATAATATAAAACTAAACAAAAATTATTTCTACTGATTAACCCATAGCTCCTTTTTTGCTCCATAAACACAGAGTATCCTAAGACCTTCCCTACTAAAAAAAAAAAAATAAAAAATAAAAAATCAGGGCCATTTCATTGCCCAATTCCAGGGTCACCAGTCACATCATAAGATGTGCAGTGCAGTCCTGTGTAACTCTTTCCAGTTGAGAGCAAAACAAAAGACAATTTTTAAAACATAGTCTGAATCACTTGTGCTTTTTCTAGGTGAAAATATCAGCTTTATAGCCAAAGTCAAGGCTGAAGATCTTCTTAGAAAACCCACTGTCAAATGGTTCAAAGGGAAATGGATGGACCTGGCCAGCAAAGCTGGGAAGCACCTCCAGCTGAAGGAAACCTTCGAAAGGCAAAGTCGGGTATGGCCCTGAACTCCCAGCACAGGGACTTAGCTAGCTCATCCCTTCTGTGTAGGTAAAAGGTCATTTTCAGGTTCAGCTTTGAGAAGTTTCAGTTCCAGAACATTCTCTGGAGTTACCATTCCTAGTGTCTACAATCTAGCGTGGTTGCCCTGCTGTGCCTGCGGGGCTGTGGGGCACATTAACCCCTCTTCTATTGAGAACATGCTACTAGACTCCCCAGATACAGACATGCCTTTAAGACAATGCTGAGGAATTTGGAAAATAACTGAAGTGTGATGGAGTCTCTTGTCGGCAAGGTCGGGCTGCAATGTATCCCGATGCATTTCTTTGCAGGTGTACACATTTGAGATGCAGATCATCAAGGCCAAAGAGAACTACGGAGGGAACTACAGATGTGAGGTCACCTATAAGGATAAGTTTGACAGCTGTTCATTCGATCTTGAAGTACACGGTAAGAGAGCTTTCTCGCTCGGATAAGTGTGACGTCATTTTTTTTTTGAATGAGGTTAAGGGGATGGACGAGAATGAGGTCATTTTATACCATGAGATTTTGAAATAAAGTGTCCTTTAAAATGGTGTGTGTTTCTGATTGTGGTAGTCTCAGCAAGCCTGCTAAATTAAGTTGTTATGAAACAATTTATAAATGGAATTTGGGGGTTTTATTGCCACGTGTCTCTTGGCCATGCTATGTGTATTCCTTCAACCTCCCAGATAAGGGTAGATTGCCATTTTTTGCTGCTACTGAGTATACCTTTTTCATTGGGTCCACTTATTCCCGCTCAGGTTTGGGGATAAGCTAATATGGTACAAGGATGTCAGGATACCCAGGTGGAAAGGAGGATTTCTCGTATAAGGACTAACATCAGATATGGAAATTCTCTATCCATATGCTCTGTGCACTGCTCAGTGGGAATTTAATAGGGATAAATGTAAAGTTGTGCATGGAGATTGGGGCGGGGGACACTTCTATAAGTACACAAAGGGAAAGTTAACGTGGCAGCAAAGATCATAAACTTAAAATGAATCCAAAGTGTGATGTAGCTACAAAAGACAAAGCTGATGTAATTTAAAACTGGGCCATTACAAGTGGTATAGATTCTAGGTTTAGGAAATGATACTACTCTTTGCATCATGCTACCTGCTCCACATTTGGCATAATGTCTTTGGCCATGGGCACCAATAGCTCCACTGGGATCCCTTCTGGAGCAGGGTACCCAACCGGGAGGACAGAGCATCCAGAAACCATGCCCTATTCATCTTGAATGTGTGGGTGAAGGAGATCAGGCATATATAACTCATTGCAAACAAGGGGAAGGGCTGTCACACAGAAGAAGGCGAAGGTCATTTTCCTTGAGAAGTGTTCAGGCAGATTAGAATCAAAAGGTGAAAATTACAAGAAGGTGAACTTTGTGTTAACATTAGATTGGGCTCTTTCATTAAAACTCTGTAGACAACAACAGAAGGTTTTGAGATTCTCATTCTGACAGATGTCAAGCGGAGGCTACGTGACCATGGGTGGAGGTGCTGTTGAGATTTCTGTGTTAAGTGGGAATCTGGTCCTGAGCAGTTCTTCTTCAACCTGGCCAAGCACCGCTGAGAATCCCTAGAAGGGCTTTTTAAAAATATTGATTTCTGGGTGCCTATCTCTGATCTGGTGGATCAAACTCTCTAGCAGAGAGATCAAGAAGCTGGTATTTTATAAGTTCCTCAGGTGATTCTAATGGGCAGGCAAGTGAACTGACAACGGGCTAAGGTAACTCCTAAATTCCTTTCATTGATTCTGTGTGATGGAGGGTAAGTGATGATATCTCGGCAGCTCAGGCCTCCAGGAGAGCTACCCCACTTCACTTGGCCTTCCTTCCATCTGAAAAATCCCCACAGCCTGGGAAAGAACTGAACCCCAAACTGCCTTCTTAATGGTATTTATTTTATTGTTTACTCTCCTTTTAAAGAATCTACCGGGACGACTCCAAACATTGACATCAGATCTGCTTTCAAGAGAAGGTAACTTCAAAGGGGGATCTAGGTAGCTTTTCTATAAAATGAAAGTGGGGGATTTTCAAAGCACACTTCCCACTCCTCCGCCCTCTATATTCCAAATGAGATCAACTCCTTCAACTGTAGTAAAACATACTATATATTCAAAAGTTAGTGTTCTAGAAAAGCCATGGGTTTAAGGCCAAATCAAGTATATACTGACCATTCTTAAGAATATTCTTGTTATAATGAAGCTTCCATTTTTGCAGGTTTCACAGTTGCCTTAAAAGAACACACTTTCAATCTATTCATATCTGGCTTCTTCCTTAATTGCATTATTTCCCATCAAATGGTCAAAAAAGATAAATATATAAAGGTTCACATCTTATATAGCATCAGTTAAGTAATGTCAGAAAACTTATATTGCTTTTCATTTCAAAAATCACATTATGAAGCCATTAAGCCATATACCCAGAAAGCCACAATTAAGTAGCTACTGAAGTTAACATTATTTAAATATTGAATTATCCTAAATGAAAGACTACCAAGACTGAATAAAAACCCTATAGAAAGGCAAATACTGATACCTATTTGATTTATTTTGCAACTGCCAAGGCTGAAAAACCAGGTCAAGGAAGAAAAACGAAAACATTTTTCTAGTCTATAAGAAATGTAACTAGCTCCTTCCTGTCATTATTTTACTCTCAGTACTTAATTCTTCCATAATATAAATTCCTTAATGAGACCAAATATTTTGTTTTTCCTATGACTAAATCTACACACAGTTTTGTTGAATAAGGAAAATCATCTCAAACTATTACAAAACAACAATTTAGTCTGTTAATAAACGTCATTATTTCTTTCCTAAGTTATGAACAAATGAAATTTTTAATTACTTTAAAAAGATATTGAATATGACCTGATCAATCAATTGGTATTCTTCTAAGTCGTAATTTTCAAATCCCAGTAGTTTCCTTCCACCTTGCCTTTACCCCATGTGCAGCAAACGCAGAGGTCCAAAACTATGCTCATACCATGAACAGTGTATTTTAGGAGAGGGAAACATAATCTACCAAATTTTGTGCTTTAAAGGAATAGAAATGTGTTTACTTCAAAATGCCTTCTCCAAGTACCTGCTATTAAAGAAATTTTGAAAACACCTTATTTGAGTTATATTCGTATGACTTAACATTTTACACACACTGTTTTTGAACCAGCAGACTCTTCCCTTAGAAACCATAACTTACATTTGTAAAGAGCAGGAAACAAAATCTTCATTAAAACATTAAACGTGTAAGTAAATATGCAGTGCCATTTAAGTGTCAGCTCCATAGCTTCTATTTAGTGTTTATAAGAAACCACAAAGATGGCTGCATGCCTCATTCAAGATGCATTTCTCTATAGGAAAGCCTTCAAATTTTCCTAATAAAGGGCTCATCAACAATTCAAAGACAAATTTTTGAAGAATCTGTTTTACAAGGTATAACTATTAACAAGAAAATGAAAAGATTATAATGATTTCCCTTTGAAACAGAAAGGAATGCATCTTTAAAAAGCTCCATTTTTATGTTATGTTGGTATCACATTATCTGCCTCATCTGTTGGCAGACACAAAGAGGTTACCTTTGAATATAAGTTTTGTACTTATATATTTGACACTGGTACACTTCGCCGCCAAGCCAATCTCTGTTAGACATGACTAACAGAGATCAGCAAAAGTCCTTTGCTTTTCACACAGGTATGTTTCTAGAGCCCCCCACTTGCAAAAACAAAGTACTTTGTGTTGTTTGGCTTAAGTGCATTTGTGTTACTCCGTGTTAACACAAATCCAAGCCGTTTTATATATGCAATCTGCAAGAACGTGTCTTCTGAAATCGTAGAGTGACACAAGCTCCTCATGTTTTCTTTTCCACAAGTACATATTCCAAACATTTTAAATGTCACTTGTGTGAAAAGAAAGAGTTTGTGTTGATTTAGTCCCATGACTTGTGTGCTGGTCCAACATTGCATATACGTTATATGTAGAGTGTTTGGGGGAAACTTGTGTATGTGTCTCAGCATTAAACCCCGATTTGCTTTTCTCTTGTTAATGACAGTGGAGAAGGTCAAGAGGATGCAGGGGAACTTGACTTTAGTGGTCTCCTGAAACGTAGGTGAGAGCCAAGTGATGGAGTGAGGCGCTGTGGCTGGAAAATCTTTAAATGCCCACTCAGAGAAGTCAAGTTTAAAGCAGATGTGTTTCAAAGAATTTCTCATTTCTTAAAATGTGTTTTGCTTATAGAATATAACAGAGTTGACTAAGAAAGGGACAGACAAACAACTGCATACTAATCTGTTTGAGATTTTAGCTGATGCTTTAACATTTTCTTTTGGAATGTTTTACGAGTTTTATCATATTTTCTTAGTTGGGGATAAAGAGATTGAAAACTGAGACAGAAGACTTAAATAGCTAGAAACCTCTGATTTCGCTCATGATTTCTCTCATTTGAATCGTGATTCCCTGTGATAATTGAATAAATAAAGCCCTCCATTCTCCTGCCTTTGCTATTTGACCGAAAAATCAATTTCACAAGTTTGGTAGATATCTCTGCAGGTATATATATTTAAAGGCAGACCTACTTTAAAAAACATTTATGATTTACTGTATTTCACCAAATCTAAGACACCATTCATTTTAAGATATACCAGTATTTTCTAAATCACTAAGCAATAAAAATTTCTCCAAATAGTTTATTATGATACATTATTGATTACAAGGTACATCTTTCTTTCAGAGGTGTTTAAAATATGCATTTTAGAAGAGATAAAATATGGTAATAAAATGGAAGTAAATATTTAGTATTATCACTCACATTCTCTTCACATTTTTCTCTCTTGCAATAAAATTTCTATAATTTCATTATGGATATTTAGCACATAACCGATGTAGAGGATTTCTTTCCATATATTTGCATATATATATAATCATGTCACATATGATATTATATATGAAGTTATACATACCTAGATATTTAGTGTAGAAACAACAATAAGAAATTGGTTTTTGGCTGGGATTGTGTTTATCTAGCAAATTTGTGAATAAAGAGTAAAACTATAATTCTAAATTAATTATATATAATATTGATATCAGTTTTTATTTATGTTTATTTATGTTTGCTATGGTTATTAAAGGAACAAAGTAAAAATATGCCTCACAACAAATCACAAATAGTAATAACTGGGTTTGTGGTTATTCTTAGTTTAGTTGGATGACTTTATTCAAGTTTTAACAGATGAAAAAATTACCCGAGCTCTAAACATTTAGGTTAAGAACAAAATTATTAACAGGTGCAATTTGTTAATTACCAACGGATATTAGTCAATCAATAGACCTTGGCAGTATCAAATATATCTTTCCTCCTTTGGATACTTCAAATAATAATTAGCCTCAATAGTATTTATTAATTCCCCACATTTACTTAAAGCAATACTATTCGAAGTGACGTTAAGTGAGCCACACTCTTCCTCATTCTACAGGTGAGAAACCAGGGATCAGAAATGTTGAATGACTTACCCCAAGTCACACAGCCTAGTCAGAGGCAGGTCAGGGACCTAAATCCAAGTTTCCCTTTTCTGAGTCAGCTCACCTTGTGACTCCATATAAGAAATACCACTCTGAATTGACCTCAAAGTTGATGCTTCAGTTTATAACATAAATTGACACTTCATGACAAGAGAGGTTTTTTGTTTTTCCCTGCAATTATTTACTCAACCAGGAAAATACTAAATATTTTCTTTATGTAGAATATAATGCTACAGGTGACATGAGGAAAAGAAATCCAGTGCCTTCTAGTGCCTGGCACACAGAAAAGGATGAATACATATTTGTGGGATGCAAAAGGTAGTGGTAAAAACATAGACGTGAGTCTCAACTTTGGTCCAGTTATATGTCCTCTCTGAGACTTGGTTTCCACATCCATAAATGTAGAGAATGAAAACTACTTAATAGAATTATTGTGAGAATTAAATAAATGTAAAAGGCTTGGCTCATAGGAGTCAAATAAATATTCACTTCCACCAAAAATGTGACATTTTCCCTTGAAGGGCTTATATTCATAAAGAGACAAAATACACACACAACGATCAATCAAAATGTGATACAGTAGATTATTAAATGTCATGCTCTGATTGAAAATGAAAAATAAGGAAAAGAGAACAGTAGTTTGCAGAGTAAAATAAATCACCTAATTAATTGTGAAAATTAAAGAAATTAATAAAAAAAGACTAAAGAAAAAAATTACTAGAAAACATGGGCAGCCAACATGTCTCCAGTTCTCATTTTCTTTACATCCTTTAATTAAGATTCGTGTTCATAATTAGATTGTTGTTAACATAAGACTATATTCACTTAATATACTATACTAATCCACAACATAATTTTAGAAATCATTGTGTTTTCCTACTAATTTGTGAATTGCATGTGTTTTCATGGTGGTAATGACACATGGTTACCATTTCTACTTCTCTAAGAGGGTATGGCAAAATCCCTATCTAAATAAGTATCATTACAACCAACATCTCCATACAACAAAAGATCTCCCTGCCCTGAAAAATGCCAGCATACTTTAAAGAGACATTAGTTAAATTATAGTAAATCTTTGGGCATCATCTTGTTATGGGATTTGACCTATATAAATACTTGAAAGTTTTATTCTACATAAAATTTCTATAACTGCTTTGTACTTCACAAGGATCATCAAGTTATAAAAATTTTGATGTAGATGAACGTACTGTGAAGGCTATCTAGGTCGATCCCAGTGTTTGGAAAAGAATCAAAAATACATACTGAATTTGGAATTTTTCCCTACTCTAAATTAACATAGCCATGCAGATAGGCTATCTGTAGCCACAGTGGTTCTGAATAAGGTAAGGAAATGCTACAGGTGGGAGTCTTGACCTCACATTCCAATACAAAGTGAGGAATACTTCAACCTTGCAATGTGGAATTCAATTAAGTGATGGAGCGAAAAGGAAGGAATACCCAGGAAGTCTTCAGTGTTTACATGCAAAATTTGATAAAATTAAGAATATGGTAGAGTGGAGTATATTTTGGTGTTCTAATGAAAAAAAAAATGATGAGGGTGATTGGTTTTATGACTCTACCAACAAAACCTGAGAAATTACTGAAAATGATGATCTTTATTACTGGTTTTCATCACATAAATCTTTACCTCATGGATCTAGGTATGCCTCAGTGTTTGATTTTGTCTCACTTTAGCTATTTTAATCCAGTTTGATATCTTTAAATCTTTTCACCAGTGTCAGGAGGATACTTGAAATGTGTATGTTGTAATTCTTCTTGGGGGAAATACAAATTTAACACAATGTGTAATATAGCATAATTTTACAGTTTGGGGACTCTATTGAGACTGGAATGGAAAAAAATAGAGCGCTAATAAAGTGGACTGAGGAAATACCCCCAGACAACATATACATTGGTACATACATACACATTTTAATTGCAATCCTCCAAAACTTCCTATAAAATATTTAAAAGTTGTATTTGAAATTTAAACTGCCTTCAGGCAGTAGATTTAGTAGATCTGGCAAATTATTACCAATATTCCAACTTCAGGACAATTTTCTTAAGCAATTTCACCACGTTAATAGAGGGCGTTGCTATTTCAGTGAGAGGAAGGTAATACTTGTGTCTTGAGTTTTGAAGAGGCACATTTTCCTAATGGCATTGCTTAGTCCTTCCCACAAAGGTGACGATGGACCCATGACCTCTGGCTTCCTTCCACTTTCCAGATTAGCCTCAGCAGCCTCCTCCAGGGGGCAAAAAGATTTACATGACAATGGAAATTAGATATTCAGAAGTCATCCTTGCCTAACTTCACCCTAAACTCTATGTTAATATTTATATTCTCCTCCCTTTTCCCTTGATTACAATCCGGTATTTCCTCAAGAAACTCCGAAACAGATGTAACTCATGTGACAATGCAAACATATGTAATCCATCATTTGCTAACATGATAGCATGAATCTGTTTTCACACTGATGTTTAAGATGCCTTGACCAGTTTTCCTGTAAAGTCATATTCAAACCAGCATTGTTCACAGTAAGTAGTCACTATAACATTTTCAAATTAACCTGATAAAAGGTGAATTAAGCTTAAACAAAATCAGGACTATTTAGCCAGTAAGGAAATCAATTTAAATTATATTTTGTGTTTACACTAAGATTCTTTCCCTAAAGGGTGTTTATTCCTGAGTTTTTGTTTCATATTTTGGTTTTAAAATAAGGGCATACAAGTGTACTTGAACTCTTATTTTTTTAGTTATATGTGTTCTTTATTTGTTCTTTAGTCAGTGATTGAAATTTGGGGTCATAATTTTGATAAGTACACTAAGAAGTTACTTTCCCCTTGTTCATGGAACACTTAACCATTTGCTTTAAGGCTAACATTTATATCTTTATGATTGACATCAAACCTCCTTTCAAAAAAGTTCAAGATGGTACTTTAAAATGAAATATGAAAAAAATTTTTGACCTCATTCTCCTTTCCCCTTGACAATTTAGAAAAAAAAGTTCTTTAAAAAGGCATTTGTAGTCACAAAAATCATATGAAAATTAAAAAAAAAACCATCGTGGCAGTTTCAAATATTTTTTGGATTAAAAAAACAGCAAAAAAAATGGTTAATGTACACATGGTAAGAAAATATGCTATCTGCAAAATCAGAACGTTTGGTGTTCTGTATTTGTACTGTCTCCATATACAGACAGCTAGCGTGTGTACGCCAATGAAGGAAGGAAGATCGCATTTTTCTTCCCTAGACCAATATTTAACATTTCTAGTTCTTAATCTACTTTTCAAAATTATTTCAATACACATATCCTAGATGAAAATTGATCTTAAGTTCCTGAAAATCTCACCTTCTAGACTTTCCAATTGAAAAAAAGTAAAAATATCTTCAGGATATTTCCTGATATCCTCCTCTCTGCCTAATGCTGTGTTTTTCTCTAGGAAAACAAGAGTGTTAATCTAACTGCACACGTATCTGATCTTTAACTACCCGGAAGTTTCTCTGAGACTTCAAGCAAAGCTAGTAGGCTTTCTTAGTTTAAATACTCAGGCACTAAACAGAGCTGTTAACACTGAACCGAAAAACCCATACCACACTGCGACCTGCCTTGCGTCTAAGAGCCAGCGAGCAGCTACTAAACTAGCCAATGGTTCTCCCCGGTTAGGGAGGTGAAGCAGCAGGAGGAAGAACCCGAGATAGACGTGTGGGACCTGCTGAAAAATGCGAACCCCAACGAGTACGAGAAGATCGCCTTCCAGTACGGCATCACCGACCTGCGCGGCATGCTCAAGCGGCTCAAACGCATGCGCAGGGTGGAGAAAAAGAGCGCAGGTGAGCCGGACCGGGAAGCCTGGCCACGGGGGCCGCGTCCTGTGCCCGCGAAAGACGTGACGGTGAACCCCAGCGGGTGATCCTCTTTCCCCCTGGGTTTGGGGCGGGACTGGATGGGATGGGGTTTGCAGGGGCTACGCTTCTCTTAGCTACCTTTGGCCCCAGGTGAAGTAGCTCACTTCCGCGCTCAGCACTGGCTCTGCAGGTAAGTTACAGACAGCTACCGAAGGTTTAGGATAACAGAAGAATTACATTCAAGTATTACCACTTACGGCGTATTATGGAATCTAAAATATTCCCACGGTCCCTGGGAATTTCTCAGCGGCCTCTTTCTCCAGCCTCCATATCTCCCTCACTGTCAAATTCTTGATTCTTATTTAAGCAGAGTAGATGCGATGACTTCTTGTTTTACCTTCATAGCCTTGCACCCATTTGATGGGGCAGAAGGAATTCACATCTCACACCCAATACGGTTATCAAAGTGTTTTGTAAAACACTTTGCTGCTCCCTGAAGATCTAAAGTGGGTGCAGTTTGTTGTGGTTTTAAAAACCTTTAAAAAGAAAAAACACTTCGAGATGTTGAAATTTAAAATGAAAAAAGAAATACGTTTTAAATTGATCATTAGCTCTTCCAAGCTTCCTATACTTGGTCATTGTCAGTTATTGGTTTTATGACACATCAGGTTAACATATCAATCCTATTATTGTTTGTTAATGTTCAAGTAGAATTTAAAGAAGGCCACCGCTTCTTTTAAAAAATCTGCCCTTTATTTCTAAACCTCCCTGTAAACTGATTGAGAAATGGCCCCAGAGAACTATAGAAGTATCTTGTTTTTGTTTGGTTTACATAACTCGGCCATTCCTACTGTCGCAGACTCCTGAACTTCTATTCCTGAGAGGTGTCTGAAACTGTGAGTCACAAATTTGTGACTTCTAAGGTGTGGAGCCAGATGACATTTCTTTCCCCCCACAATGACGTTTCTTATTCTTATCACTTACCTCTGAACTGATGCCTTGAGGTATGTGATAGATAACTTTTTTTTAAAGCTATTGTTTCTTTTATCTTATTAAAATACGACAAAGTGAGCTTGTTTAAGCAATAGTTTAATACAGTTGCAATGATGGAAATGCAAGCATGACAACTTCATCAGTTATTCCACACTTAAGGGTATTTTCCAAACTATCTGAATGAGAATTATTACCTTTGAAATCTGAAAAATTATGAAATTAAAAAAAAAAGAAGTTAATGACCTCTATTTAGGACTTTTCAAAGACAATATTTTTAAAAAACCACTATGTTCTATATTATTTAAAATGTTTTAAAATCCTGAGTTCCCAATTATACATGAAGGGTGTTTTAAACATGCCACTATTGGGGAAAATATCCACAGTACAAAAACTCTGATAAACCTACTATTTCCACTAGTCAAAGGCATTAAATTTAATCTTATGAGTTGTTGAATTTATCTCATAAATTCCATGATAAAAAAATTGTGTGTGGCATAGAAGTACAAAAGTAATATCAATGATTCTGACAATAATCATGCTAGAAGGATAAGCATATTCTTCAAGTTCAATTTCATTGAGATGCTTTATATCATACATTTCCCTGAAGGATTAGGAGAGTTATATTTTTTTAAGTTATTTTATTTTATTTATTTATTTTTTATTATATATATATATATTTTTTTAAATTAGTTTCGGGTATAGGACAATCATTTTTTAAAGCCCTTCAGTAATTCTTTTCTTATGTTTCTTCCAAAAACATGTGGATTCTCTTTAAAAATTTTAACCATCTTGTATATAAATCAACAGAATTCTAAAACATACATGATAATTTGAAAGGCTCCAAATTGTTTTATTTTCCAAGTCTCAATTTTCCATTTTGTGTTAGGTTCTCGTACATATATTGATTATTTAAATTCATAGCATTTGTATCTACATATTAACATAGTTTTGCTTCTTCTCTCTATTAGCTTTTGCAAAAATTCTTGACCCTGCATATCAGATTGATAAAGGAGGCAGGGTAAGGTTCGTTGTGGAACTGGCAGATCCAAAGTTGGAGGTGAAATGGTATAAAAACGGTCAAGAAATTCGACCCAGTACGAAGTAAGTGGGGCTTTGCAAATAATCAGTGATAACTATATGAATCAAACAGAAGTTTGACAATTTTCTAGGAATAAAAGTGCTTTTTAGTTACAACTTCATGAATTCAAAATCATATGGAAGGAGAGTGAAAACTTTTCATGTATTTTGGAACCATTAAAATTATAGCGCTGTATAAATTAAACCTTGTTTTATGTTTTAATTTTATATGAACTATTTCAGGTGATTCCCAGTCATAACTGTGTCGCTATAGGTTATATGCGATTATTTCAGAGCATTGCCAGATTTCTCCCAATTTTTTTTAAAATTTGAAATACGTATTTGATATACCAACTGGGTATCACACCTTATAATTAGATAACTTCGTTTTTCCAGAGTATCATCTAAAGCCTGTGTTAAATTATTTCTTGGCCCTCTCCCAAATGAAGGAGACAGACTAATCTCTGATGTCTGATGGTATCTCTAGTCTATTATGAAACTGCTTTACAGAGATCCTTCTCAGCCTGAGAGATTTTCAACTCCAGTATATTGGTTTTAAAAGTTAACAGGGGCTACATGCCTATTTATAAAAGACTTTAATCCTGAAAATCTGTCACTCTCTAGTACAATTAGGTGGCGTCCAATTTCTTAATGTGGTCATGTGTCTACAGAGTGACTTTGTGATGATAATGTTTGTATCTGGTAAAAATCTCATGAAGGTGGCCTGAATTTACCAAAAACATAATTTTGCTTGGTTATCTTATCTAGAAAATGTCTAGTGTTTTGTTCTTAAAGTCTTCAATTTGAGAATTTTCCAAATGAAATCTTTTTCTTTAGTCTATTATAATGCCCTAATATACCCATCCATAATCCAGATCACAGATAATTAAATCTTGCAATCTTCTTGACTTTTAGTGCTGTGTTTCCAAATACCCAAGTTTTTTTTCTTAGTATTGGGTTGTCGGAAAA
>NW_017731518.1:2679245-2720512 GCF_001890085.2 Hipposideros armiger | reverse complement strand
ACTTCATACGCTCAGCTGATCACAGATAGATCTCTCCTGAAACTAGCTTTATAAGTAAAAGGGCATCAGTGCTTGGCACTGAGAGCTCTGAAGACTAGCATTTACTAAGACATTGTGAAAAGAGCTAGAGGGTGCCAGCGAAGCCAGGGGCCACTTCTGTTCTTTGTGAGGCCCTCTGATGGAGACAACCCTGCAATCTCTGTCATCCATCTAGAACCAGAATCAAAGAATTTTAGTATTATAGGTTCTCCTTCATCAGGAATGCCTACCACCTGATATCTTATTTGCCAAAAGGATGTTTGATATGTTTTGTCTGCTCTCTAGAACAATAATTTATTTGATTAACTCTCTTCAGAGTTATGAGAAAATTGGGAAAACTTACCCAGCATTGCCAGCTATACATTTTGCCAAGAAAAGTAAAAAACAAAAACCAAAAACAAAACCTCACCTACTATCTACCACCATCTAACTGTAGCTCGTGGTATGATTCTTACTATTGATTTTTCATCTATAAACAGATACAGGGTCATAGGTGGGTTTTGGACATTTAATGATTCTGATTCTCTCTTTTTTCACACTAGAGCCGCCAATTATGGTGACCAAACAATTGGAAGATACAAATGCTTACTGTGGGGAGAAAGTGGAATTAGAATGTGAGGTATCTGAAGATGACGCCAATGTAAAATGGTAAATAACTTTCTTGAGGTCTGTTCATTTTTAATAGACACACAAAAAAGGTACCTTCATGGTTTGGAGAACAGGTAATTGCTTTTACAGACATGAAAAGAACCTCAATCTCATTTGTGTTAGTAGAAATGGTAACTAAAACTACACTAAGATAATGGGGTGTTTTTTTGTTTGTTATTTTGCTTTTTACCTATGAAACTGAAAGAAAGATCCGTAAATCTATATTGGTAAGGATGTAGGGAAGCAGGCACTTACTAATAAATGGATGGCTCAAGTTGGCCTAGGTCTGTTTAAATCCAAAGCCCAGGGATGCTCTTCACCTCTGTACCATGCTTCTCACTATGCCGTACTGGCAACTTACATGGAAAAAGTTTCCTTTTTTTCCCACTTTATTCCTAGTCACTTTATTGTGAGTCCCTCAGAAAAAAATTTTAGACTAAGAATCACCAATTACCTTTAAAAATAAAAGGCAAAAATTTTTGGTCAGATAGGAAGTGTTTTCTCAAGTTCTCTGTGAGTCACCTCAAAATTAAAAGACTGGAAGATTCAGAATCCTAAAATTAAATGCTTTGTTGAGAAGTATAGCAAATGACATAACAGTAATCTTTAGTAATTGGTACAGAGTATATTTTTTATTCTAATCTAGAATCATAGCTATCTTTGAAATGTATTCAAATGTTATTCTCACCAGTATACATCAAAAGCCAAAACATAAGTAATATCTACTCTTAGCATCATCATCTAATTGACCTTAAGTGGAAAGAGGGGGCTTATGTTCTTTTAATGTAATTTTTTAGACAACATTTGTTATAATATTAATCCATTGATAGATTGATTTATACATTCTTTAATTCAACAAATAGTGCCAGACACCCTGCAAGACACTGGGATATAGGAAAAGCAAGACCAATAAAGTTCATCTCCTGAAGAGTCTTTTACAAAATTTTTTTTAATCTGTTTTAACCCAGGTTTAAGAATGGTGAGGAGATCATCCCTGGTCCAAAATCAAGATACAAAGTTAAAGTTGAGGGCAAAAAACACATTTTGATCATAGAAGGAGCAACCAAGGCCGATAGTGCAGAATACTCTGTAATGACAACAGGAGGACAATCATGTGCTAAGCTTAGTGTTGACTGTAAGTAAGACTTCCATGTCTTCCATGTTGGCTTACTAATCGTGTTGCATTTGTTAACTCAGTTTTATGAAAGTTTCGATCTATTTGATTTCTACTTGTGACAATTTTAACTATGTAAAATTAAATTCCAGCCTAGCTGAGGGTCTATGTCATATCATTCAGGGTCTCTGAGAAAAGAACTGACTACTCAGTTTGACAATAGAGCACCAGTATTAGGAAGGAAGTATTCAAATAACCTGCTGACCAAGTTAACCAAATGGTTGAGAGATATTTGATTCCCAAACCATATAAATAGATGATAAATACTTAGATATTACATCAAATCTTCATAATGTTTTGCTTAGCCCATAGGTGAACTTGCTATCTATACATTAAATAAACACACAACACTCTGCAATTACATTTGGGGTGAAAAGTTACTCAAATTCATGGGCCTCAATTGAGAACACTGTAAGAGCTAATTTGCTAATCTGCTTCAGAGGCATGAGAGAATTAATGTACCTCCCCCAGTGCCCACTATTAGTAGTCAGTTCTCAATGGCAGAAATGTCTTTTCCAGCTAGCCATGAAAATTAAAATAGCAAATCTCATAAGAAGATTGGTAATATACACAGAGCAGAAATCCTGCTTTCTTTTTTAGACCAGTTGCAATTCATATGATCACAGAATTATTCAGAAGTAATTTCAATACACTCCTTATGCTTTATGGAATGATAGCCATTTTACTTTAATATCAAAAAAAGTTTACAACCATAGGCATATCCTTATCTGATATTTGTATCCATTTAAAGCAATTACAGTCAGTTCTGCTATAATGCAACATATGCGTTTCTAAAAATCACTGTGCTAATACAAAGTCATGCAATAAAAACCATAGGGCTAGTGGGGAAAGTGGGGTTATAGGCACAACACTCAGAATTTTTGTCTGCGACACATTAAAAAAGAAATCAAAACAATAAGAACCTAACAAAAAACAGCACAGTTTATAAATATTAAATGGTTAATAAATACTGCAATGAATATGGCATTTAACCTTGAAAAAGACCTGAAATTTGCTTATGGAAGTGATATCGGAAGTTTTGCAGCTTGTGTGCTCTTGTGGAGTGGTGGACAGAGGTTGTTAGAAATTGGATGGGTAGTGGTTATCTCAGTTGTCCATGGGTTTGACTCATAATCACATGGGTGAACTGAGGTAGGTGGTGGATGTTTGAAGTATGTTTGTGTGTTTTGTGCAGCTCTGCTTGGCTCCGTTTAGCTGGGTACAGTTTTCTGGATTCACTTAGTGATTCTCATGAATGAAATCATGCATCATCATGCATGAAATTTGTGTTACGCTCCAACTGTTCCCTAAAATATCAATTGCATTGGAACACAGTCTCATTTTCCAAACAAGCATTAATAGCAAAGCTGACTGTACCTTTTTGAAATGACACCCTGTCGGCCTGTCTGAATTGGGTTGGGCACTTACAACCATCTATTATTTCTGTAGTGAGGCCTCTGAAGATATTGACACCTCTGACTGATCAGACTGTAAAAGTTGGAAAAGAAATCTGCTTGAAGTGTGAAATCTCTGAAAACATATCAGGAAAATGGACTAAAAATGGGCTACCCGTTCAGGAGAGTGACCGCCTCAAGGTTGTGCACAAAGGAAGGTAAGCAAGCTAGGTGATCCATTAATGAAGGCTGGGCCCCATCTCTGCTTTTTCTACTTCCTAAATTACATACCTGGCAAGGATGTGTGAAAAGCAGTCATAGGGAGAGGATCTAGCTCTAGTTCTTTGCTTTCAAATCGTGAGAGCATGTGATTTCTCTGTTGTACATCATGTCTTACCTGTGATCCTGGGATGTGCACCTCACAGTAGGTTGCTTTGTCAACTCAAAACCCACTGACTCATTCTTTCCATCTAAATATGAGGTTAGAGGAAAGATACTGAATTCTAGTTGAGAAACTGGTCATATTGGATTAATTCTCCCTAATCAATAAGTGTCATATGACCTTTCCACAAATTTTTTTTTTTTTAGGGAACATAACATCCTAGAATCCAATAAAGGTTTAAGGCAGGGGTTCTTAAACTTGGATCCCTAGATTCTGAGAAGATCATGGATGAACTTCAGGGACCCTCATAAATGCTCTGAAATTGTAAGCAAATTTTGTGTGTACAAAAATATTTGCTCTTCTCCAGAGAGAGGACCCATGGTGTCCATCAGATATTTACTGGTTCATGACCCCAATAAAGTTAAGAAGTATTGTTCTTAGGTTTGGCATATAAAGCTAAACTCAAGGTTATTCTTAGTAATTTCTTGAATCTTAAAGTATGCATTAGTGACATGTTATCTTTTAGCCTTTTTAAAGCTATGAGATAAAGAATAAGAGACTCTTGCATAATAAGCAGGCCATATTTTTAGAGATAATTCCATATAGTCCGAAGTAAATATTTAATATGGATCAATATATAGAATAATTAAGGCTTCCCATTATTTTCTTTCTCTCTCTCCAGGCTGCACTAAACAAGTTAATCACATAAAGGCCAGGTTTCTCCTCAGATTGGGTCATATAAAATTTAAATCTTTGCAAAGTGTTAGAAATATGTTTTTCTCGTTTCCTTAGAATCCACAAATTAGTGATAGACAGTGCTCTCATTGAAGATGAAGGTGATTATGTATTTGCACCAGATGCCTACTCTATTACTTTGCCTGCCAAAGTTCATGTTATTGGTGAGTAGATAAAAAAAATCTTTGCAGAGTTGTGTTCTTGTTTTGTTTTTGTTTTTGTTTTTTTGCTTACCGTAACATATTTAAAACTATAGGATGTTTAAGGAAAAAATACATGAATTGGTATTAATTACTAATCATAATTATTGATTCTTTAGAAGTCACAATGAAGTAATTTTGTACAGTGCCAGGCACCATCAACATTAACTCCTCTTACATTTTCTTTGGCCAGGTAAAATATTGGCTACTACCAGTGTTTAGCACTAGCCAAGTACTAGCCCAGATATTCATGGAAAAGACTGTCTGATAACAAAGACCATGTTTAATATTCCAGATCCTCCTAAAATCAACCTTGATGGTCTTGATGCTGACAATACAGTGACAGTAATTGCAGGAAACAAGCTTCGTCTTGAGATTCCCATCAGTGGAGAACCACCTCCTAAAGTCATTTGGAGCCGAGCAGACAAGGTTTGTTCTACACATACACACACACACACACACACACTGCTCACCCTACTCCCTGCCATTAGTCAGATAAAAGAAGATGGCAAATAAATGTACAGGGGTACAGCAAAGATATAATTCCTTTGATAAAGAAAGATCATTGATTTCTAGGCAACTATAATAATCATTTGTTTACTCTTCATATTTCTGACTACCTACTATGTGACCAGGCATGTTTTTATGTGCAGTGAACAAGATTCCATCTTTCATGAGTGTCAGGGAATGGGGTAGAAGAGAAACAGACAATGAAATATTAAATAAATAGATGGACAAAATTATTTTGTATAGTAATAAGTGCTATGAAGATTTTAAAAATAGGCTAATATGATTATCAAGTGATTGTATGGTAAATGACAACAGCCTTTCTGAATGACAGTAAGGAGCCCATTATAGAAAATCAAAAGAAAGATATTTCCAGGTGAAGTCGATGCAAATGCAAAGGACAAGGGGAGAAAAGTAGCTTGATGTGTTGGAGAAATAGAAGGAAAGCCAGTATGGATGGGGCAGAGTGAGGAAGAGAAAAATAAAGTTGGAGTGGTAGAATTGTGCCAGCTCAAGTGTGACTCAATGGCTTCCTATATAAAATGTTTTACAGGCAGCAGAACTGTTCCATATGAAACTATAATTATGGGTACATGTCGTTATAGACTTGTCAAAACCCATAGAATGTACAACACCAAGAGTGAACACTAATGTAAACTATGAACTTTGAGTGATAATAACGTGCCAGTGTAGGTTCATCAGTTGTAACAAATGTGCTGCTCTAATGGGGGATGTTAACACTGAGAGAGGTTGTGCATATATAGGGACAGGGGTTATGTGAGAACTCTCTGTACTTTTTGTTCAGTTTTGCAGTGAACCTAAATTACTCTAAAATAATTTACTCATCATCATCGTCATCATCATCATCATCATCATCATCATCATCATCATCAAAGAGTTGGAGAGTGTTTCCTCCTTTTCTATTTTCTGGAGGAAAAAAATATCACTGAGCTATGGGACAACTTCAAGCAGTCAAATATAAGTGCAATTGGAGTCCCCAAAGAGAGGGACAGAAAAATATTTAAAGAAATAATGGCCAACATTTTTCTAAATTTGATAAAAACTACAAAACACAGATACAAGAAACTCAATAAAAACCAAGCACAAGGAGCATTAAGAAAATGACACCAAGACCCATTGGAATCAAATTGTTCTATAGCTGTGATTAGGAAAAAAAACCTTAAAAGTAGATAGAGAAAAAAAATCACATCTAATACACAGGAACAAAGGCCAGAATGACATCAGATATCCCTGGAGCAAGGCAAGTGAGAATACAGTGGAGTAACATCTTTAAATAAAAAAACTGTCAATCTTGAATTGTGTACTCAGTAAAAATACTTTTCAGAAATAAAGGCAAAATAAAATTATTTTCAGATACATAAAAGCTGAATGAAATCATCACCAGCAGAACTGCACTACAAGGAATGCTAAAAGAAATCTATAAGTTAGAAGGAAACTGATAGCAGATGAAAACATTTTCACAAAAGAACAAAGAGCATCAGAGATGGTAACTACATAGATAAATATATGTGGTTTTTTTATTATCTAAATCTCTTAGAAAGATAATTGACTTGAAAATAATAACAATGCTCCTTGTGTCTTATAAGATAGTGTAAGTAAAATTTATGAGAATAAAAACATAACGACAAGAGGAGAGAAATGGAAGTAAGGATTGGGAAGGGTGAAATGGAAGTATTCTATTGTAAATTTATTTTGTTGTATGTGAAGTATTATAATATCACATGAAGACAGACTGTGAAAAGTTAAGGATGTATAATATAAACTTTAAAAGAATCACGAAAATTTAAAACAATGATTTATAGCTACTAAGCCAACAGAGGACATAAAATACAATCACAAAAAAATATTTAATCTAAAAGAAGGCAGAAAAAGAAGCACAAAGAACAGATGGAACAAGTAGAAAACAAACAGCAAGATACAGAATTACAAGGAGAAATATTATAAATTAGAGATGTCAGTACTCTTCTCTCAATAGTTCATAAAATAAGAAAACAACTATTAGGGATATAGGAGATACTAAGAATATTATCAACCATCTTGATGTAATTAACATTTATAGAACACTCCATTGGACAAAGCAGAATGGACATTATTTTAATATGCATATGGAAAAAAATATGCATATGGGAAATTTACCAAGATAGACCATAAAAAAGTCTCAATAAATGTTAAAGAATTTAAGTCATGCAAGGTATGGTCTCTGACCACAATGAAAGTAATTAAAAGGTAACAACAGAGAGATACCTGGAAAATTCTCAAATATTTGAAAACTAAGTAACATTTTTCTAAACAACTCATGGATTAAAGAAGTAATCACAAGGGAAATTAGAAATTATTCATGAACCACTACATATCAGAATTTGTGAAATGCCACTAAATCAGTACTGAATAGCCTTCTATCTATTAAAGAAATAGACTTTGTAGTTAAAAATTTTTCACAAAGAAAATCTCAGGTTTAGATGGCTTTATTGTAGAGTTCTACTAAATATTTAAGAAAGAAATAATACCAGTTCTACACAAACTCTCTTCTAGAAAATTTGAGTATTTCCCAACTCACTAGCGTTTATCCCAGAAATGCAAAGTTTGGTTTAACATTTGAAAATCAATTAATATAACTTACCATATTAAATAACTAGGGGGAAGATTGTGACCATATCAATAGATACAAAAACATTTGACAAAATCTAACATCCATTTCTAATATCTCTCAGCAAAGTAGGAAGTGAAAGGAACTTCCTCAACATGATAGCAGACATCATTGACAATTCTACAACTATCATCGTACTTAATGTTGAAACGTTGAATGCTTTCCCCCTAAAATCAGGAACGAAAGAGAGAAGATGCCCACTCACCACTCTCTTCACCATTGTTCTAGCCAGGGCAATCAGGCAAGAAAAATAAATAAAAGACATCCATATTGAAAAGAAAAAGTAGACCTATATTTATTTATACATGACAATCGTAGATGCAGAAAATCCACTGTAACCTACAAAAAAATCTATTAGAACAAATGGTCATAGTAACCTTATTTATAATATCCAAAAGCTGAATATAATGCAAATGTCCATCAATAGGTGAATGTATAAATAAATTGTAGGATATTCACACAATGGATTACTACGCAGCAATAAAAAAGAATAAATTACTGATACATACAACAATATGGATGAATCTCAAAGTAATTATGCTAAGTGAAAGAGGGTATACCAAAAAAAAAGAGTATCTTTAAAAAAAACTGACAATACCAAATAATGGCAAGGATATGAAACAATTAAACTCGTATACATCACTGGTGAGAATAAAAAATGGTATATCCACTTTGGAAGAGTTTAGTAGTTTTTTTATAAAGTTATATTTACCATACAACTCTACAATACTATTCCTATGTATTTACCCAACAGAAACGAAGACATATGTCCACACAAAACCCTGTACATGAATGTTTATAGCAGCTTTATTTATAATTGTTAAAACATGGAAACAACCCAAAAATCCAGTTGTACAAACATACAGGTTGTACATACATACACCAACTGTGTATACACTATACAATGGCCTGCTCTCAACAGTAAAGAAGAATGCACTAGTAATACATGCTGCAACGTGGATGAGTCTAAAGAGCGTCATGCTAAGTGAAAGAAGACAGGTTTTAAAAGTTACACACTGTTTGATTCCATGTATATGGCATTCTGAAAAAGGGAAAACTGTAGGCACAGATAACAGACCCTTGGTTCCCAGGGATCAGAGTGGGTGACTGACTGCCAAGGAGCCCGAGGACACTGTTGGAGGTGATGGAAATACTCTGTATCTTGATGGTGGTGGTGGTTGCACAGTCACATAAACTTGTCAAAATTCATAGAACTGTACATCTAAAAAGTGTGACTTTTACTCTATGTAAAGTATCACCCAACAAACAAAATAAAATAGAGAAAGCTGGAGAGGATAATGTAGCACCACCTTAAATAAATATTTTTCTTTTCCCATTAAAAAGAGCAGAACATATTTTATAATCTTAAGATTAGAATTTCGCTAATATGATGAAATTTTGTTCTATTATAAGACAGAACTATGAAAACTATTTCGGTTATTCTTACTGTTGTCAAAATCTTGGTATTGGGGATTTATGATTTCCAATCCAAAGACAAAGGAGTAGAGAGTTAACAATAGTGGCAAATTGCCCAGGGTACCTAAAATTACCTTGACCTTCTCTGTTTTGCGTCTTTGCATAGCTGTTCATTGTCATATAAAAGATATGACCTGAAAATCAATAAAATGTAATGCTGCTTTAAATTTCTGGTTTAAGAAAAAAAAGAAGCAAAGGAGAAGAAGGGGGAGGAGGGGGAGGAGACAAAGAAGAAAATAAAGGAAAGAAAATATAATAGAAGCCTCAACCTCACTGTCTTTGCTTTGGGAGTTAGATGTTCACTCTTTCGTGTGCTATTGGAAGGGGGAAAAAAATCAGTACTTAACAACTTGTATGGAAAATTGGCATTGCAGCCTTCTTCAAACCTTTTCAATATTTTTAAAATTTCAAGACATCTAAGGAAATGAAAAAAATCATTATTTAGTTCCTGAAATGAATTGAAGTATTTCTCATTTCATATACAGAGACTCCTCTCCTAGAATGACACTGCACTCATATTTTTAGTCCTCCAACGTCCTCTTTGGTGAGTTAATGGTTAGTGGGCTTTAGTGTCAAATCCCAGTTCCACCACTTCTTGGCCATGTGGCCATGGGCCACAGTTTTCTGATGTGTAAATGGGATAATAATACCTTTGTGCTTAGAGCGGATGGAGGATTAAACTAAGAACATTCATTTTAGGCATTCATACCATGTCCAGCTTAAGTTTCAAGGCACTCTGGAATAGTCCTGGTTGTTGTCTAGGTCATAACACATTTCATTTCTTTCCTCCTTAGGCTATTATGGAGGGCAATAGCCGGATAAGAGCAGAATCTTACCCTGACAGCAGCAGTCTGATCATTGATGCAGCTGAAAGAGATGATTCTGGGGTTTACAACATAAATCTGAAAAATGAAGCTGGAGAAGCACATGCAAGCATCAGGATTAAAGTTGTGGGTAAGTCCTCTGGATCACAAAACTTCTAGAATCAAGTCGACGTGTCTAGATCCAGAGTAGGCTTTGTCGTCTTGGTTCTCTCAACTTTTCTGAGTAGCCAACAAAGAGAAACATAGTATATAGCTATATTTTACAAATCACTATCTTTCTTTTTCTACCTTTGCCACTTCTTTTCTTTTCTTTTCTTGTTTCTCACCTCCTCCTTTCTTCCCATCCTTTCCTTCCCTTCCCTTCCCTTTCCCTTTTTTGTTGAATGGAGGACACATTGCATGAGTGATAACTGAGGCAGCCATTTTAGGTTGCTGGTTGTTCATTCTCCACAGTCATATTCCCTTTCAGTGTCTTCCAAAGTTACTGAAACACAGTTGCTAAATCACTTCCCATATCGCAATCATTGTAGAGAAGTACGATGTGTCTTAGTCATTAGATGACCATCTAAGTGAATTTTTCCGAAGCCTAAAACCAAGTGAAATGAATCTAGCAGACTATTGAGCCAAGGTTTCATGATCTGTTCATCTCATTTTAGTTTTCCCTTAAATATATTTCTAGTTGACCAAAAACTAAGGTCACTTTATCAGGCACTGAACTATATTTACAAAACACGGTAACTTGCCATTTTTGACTTGGATTTTTACTAGTCAATATCTTTAGTCTTCCAACTGATATAAAATGTATAATAGTCCTTGATTCAATTCTACTGGAAGTTTACTTTGTAGTTAGAAAACGAAACAAAACAAAAACATATCCAACATTTAGGCAATAATTTCTTAGTTACTGTTTTCAAGGTAAAGAACAAGAGTCTTGGGTTTAATGTGGGGCTTGTTCTCTAATGTTGTGATGCTAGTTTAAAGGATTTTTATTTTTATTTGGCTTACCTTCTCTTATCTCATATGAAGCATGACTTTTTTGCCCAAATTAGTTACTAAGTGCATCTCAGTAACACTGCTTCTCTGATTATCACCAAAAACCCCATACTTTCCAATTAACATTTTTCTTCATACACACACTCTCTCTCTCTCTCTCTCTCTCTCTCTCTCTCTCTCTCTCTCATATTTCATTCTATTTTTTGTTTGCTACAGACATCCCTGATCCTCCAGTGGCACCGAGTGTGACAGATGTGGGAGATGACTGGTGTATCATGAACTGGGAGCCTCCTGTCTATGATGGAGGGTCCCCAATCTTAGGTACCTGCATGGTGGTCAGTCTGTGGAACTCCCACTGGAGTTGGTGTCCTCATTATGCACATTAGTACAGAATACATTAAAAATAGGGCATTTAGAAGAAAAACTATTACACTGTATCTTTAAATATTCCATTCAAAGTGAAGTATTTTGGGATGTTGTATAAGTACTTGAGGTTTTAATAGCTCTGATAAATATTGTCTAATTGCCTGTTCTCTTTTTTGGTTGACATTTATATTCAGTATATAAGTTTGGAATACCATGAGTCTAACTTTAACCTATTCAGTAAACTAGTCAGTAAATGTCTAGCTCCATAAAATTATGCCTATGGAGGAATTTCTTTTATAGTTAAATACTTAGAAGAATTTGCTTCCCCTATGAAACAAGAACTGTTTTCTACTTACTAATAATGAAACTCACAACACTGGTTATTTTCCCTTTTATATATGCATTGCTGGAATTCAGAGCCAAATCTATTGCTCAACTATACCAATTACATAAGCTGGTATAACCTACATATCTTTGAGCTATTTTTCTCTTTTCTTCTTAGTACAATTTTAATTTTTTGTACTCCTGTTACTTTTATCTATCTCCTCTGATGTTAATATTTGTATCCCCTATAATTTCTCTCAAACAACTGATGGAATAAAGTGGGTTAAAAATACATACATACATGGCTCTTTCAGAAAATTTTAAGGACTTCTAATATCTGACAAAGTTTCATTTTGGAGACAAGATAAAAATCTGAGTTCCTATTTTGTGTCACCTGCAGGATATTTTATTGAGAGGAAAAAGAAACAAAGCTCCAGGTGGATGAGGCTAAATTTTGATCTCTGCAAAGAAACAACTTTTGAGCCCAAAAAAATGATTGAAGGCGTGGCCTACGAGGTCCGCATCTTTGCGGTCAATGCTATCGGCATCTCCAAGCCCAGTATGCCCTCCAAGCCTTTTGTTCCTTTGGGTGAGTCAAGACAGATGTGTCTTTGTCATGGGAATCATTGCCCCAGATTGTGACTGCTTCCTTCTGACCTATAACTGGCGCAGACCTGGAGGCTTCTTGAATAGTTGGTGAACAGCAGGTTGGAGGTGGTTCCGAGCAATTTTCAGTCTAAGAAATTAAAAAACACCTTTGGTAGAGTTGAATGTCTTCATGATGTAGGCTCTGGAATTCATTCCCAGAATTCCAGTGACAGCTGTGGGTGGCTCTGGTTTCCGTTCGTCTCTGAAGACATGTTGCTGAACCCAGTGACACATGACTACTCTCCATTTGTCCTTCTGAAGGCATAACCCAGCACCTTGGTGTCATTGCTCTAACTAAAACAAATTGAGATCCATTCAACAAAGCACACTTGGAAACTAGGCTTTGCTTTACAGGCATACCTTAAATGTTATCTATTGAACCAAAAATGTCAGTTCAGCAGAGACAAAGAAACAGGCGGCAAGAGGTCTTCACTATTTTATGGTAGTGAAGGTTTTTTCTCAATAGAAAAAAAAAATCAATATAAGAGTTTGTACTTTACAATTAGAGAGTTATTTACTCTAGATCATTAGATCCCAAACTTTGACTGTTTCCAACTTTCTTGGGCCTCCCAGCCACCCACACCAACCTCCCAAACTGGAGAGAACGTGTGGCAGTATTTCTAACATTTTCCATGTCTGGCTGATCTTTGCCTTACACACAGCATATGCTCAAGGAGGCTTCATTAAATTTTATTAAGACGTGGGTCTTCTGTGTATATTTTTGTTTGTATCCCAGCTCATTTGATCACCATTCCTTGCGCCATAACTCTGTAGTTAATGGTTTCTTCTTTTTCTGTCTCTTTTATCTTTGAAGCTGTAACCAGTCCTCCTACTCTTCTGGCTGTTGACTCTGTAACCGACACCACTGTCACGATGAAGTGGCGGCCCCCAGACCAGATTGGTGCAGCAGGTTTAGATGGCTATGTGCTAGAATATTGCTTTGAAGGAAGTAAGTACGAGTCGTAGTTAAAATGAATACCGCCATCAATAGGTGAGATATGCTTCCCCCTTCCTTTTGTTTCTCTTTCTTGGGAACTCGTCTTCTTACTGAAAATGACAACAAGCCAAAGGTCATCCTTCTAAGACGGATAACACGGTAGCCCTTCTTTGGTACTTGGGGCTAACAAATTGAGATCTCAAAAATATCCTAGCTAGGCTGCCCAATTGGATGACTTAAGACATAGGAAGAAGGGATGCTGACAAAACTTCAGGGACTTCCACTTCTTTAGTTGGTGGAATTAAGTTGTACCAAAGCAAAATAAGAGTCTAGTTAAAATGAGTTGGAAATTCTAAACCCTGTACTGAGCAGAGGTCAGCTATCAAAAGAGCTGCCTATTTCTGGGTAATAAAGAGAGACTATATATTTGGCTATCTGGTGATCAGCCCCTGCCTCCTTAAAAAGAAGGAAGAGGAAGAGGGAGAAGGAAGAAGGAAGAAGGAAGGAAGGAAGGAAGGAAGAAAGGAAGGAAGGAAAAAGAAGAAGAGGAAGGGGAAGGGGGAGAAGCAGATGGAGAAGAAGACAAATAAGAAGAAGAAGAAGAGGAAGAAGAGGAGGAAGAAGAAGAGGAAGAAGAGAAGGAAGAAGAAGACGAAGAAGAAGGAGAATAATAATTAAGGACAACTTTCAATGTTTAAAGGAAGTAGTATTAAATCCCACATGGAGTAAGAAATAGTTTCAATGTGTAGCTTGGGTATATAAAAAATAATCACTTAAGGGCCGGCTGAGTGGCTCAGTTGGTTAAGAGCTCGCTCAAAGGTTTGAGCTCTGAGCAACAGCGGTTCAAGTCCGGCCCGAGCTGAGCTGCCAACAGGCGGCAGGATGGCTCAGCTAAATAAATAAATAAATAAATAAATAAATAAATAGTCACTTAAATTCAGGAGCAGAAGAGAAACAGGAAAAAAATTGCTGATAGGAATAATAAAAAAAGAGAAAATGATGCAAGAAAATGTGGGCCAGAGTGTACCTTAAAATCAAAAAAAGATGTGAAATTCACTGAAAGTGTCTTGCGTTTTTTTGAGTTCCTAGTTGTCACGATCTGAAAAATGTGTGAATCAAACTGCCGCAGCTCTGGACTCAGGCTGCATTCTAGGTAATGGTAGGTAAACCACCCACCAGAGAAACACGCTTACATCTCCACAAATGATGGGCCAAGATGCAGCCCCTAAGAAAACTCTGTGGACCCCAAACTTTAACATGGATCTTACATACATGAAGGAAAGAGAGACCACAGGAGTGTGAACACAAAAGCACCTCCCCAGGAGGAAAACCTCTATGGAGAAGAAACTTCCTATGAAGAAAAAATTGCTGAGAAAGAAATCCCCAGCGCCTGGATTGGGGCACCCATGACAATGACCACCGTTGGTCGGGAGGGAAGAAGAGGAGGGGGGATGAAGCATCCTAGTACCACTCGGTTCCATTCACATGCGCTGTGCTCACAGAGCACTGTGCTTATTTTCCCAGGGCTGAGAGAGCTACTAACCCAAACCAGTGGGGACATTATAAGAAAGTTCTCAGAGTTATCTCAGCATGGGCGGGGGCGGGGCGGGGAGGGGCAACGTCACTAATGCAACTGGTAAATTCTTAAGCACTTCACAATATGGTTTATTCCCATTCCACTCCCCTCCCCTCATTTCAAAAAATCGTGAGCACTTCACTCTGTTATTTATATTGCCCAGCCAGCAGAATTTCCCAGGCTTGTATGTGTTGTGGCTGCTGGCCAAGAACCTTTTATGTATGTATGAAACAGAGCAAATTCTTTACTCTTTTCTTTCTGATAGGTTTAAAAAGTAAGAAGATACAGCAAAATGATAAATGGCTGTCATTTTGATGTTACCCACCTTAGATAAAATACAACGAAGTGTATTTTACATGATTTTGTGTGTGGTCTGTGTAGATACATATGTATATCTGTATATACATATGTATATGTACACAGTCATTATTATGTACATATTTTGCCACATAACGTTTTTGGAATTAGCTTTCTATGGAACTTGTATCTTTCTTCTTGCAGTCTTTTCTTACTTCCCTTTTGTGGCTGCCCTATTCTTCATTCTCATTTAATGGCTGTTGTCCTCCAGACTAATTTTCTGTAGTGTTTAATGCTTTTCGATATGTCAGGTTTTATTCTGTAAGAGAATTCTTTCTTCTCTAAGATCGTGTGTTGGTTTTGACTCTGCCTTTCTCTCTTTTTTTAATGCCTGCAGCATTTTACTCTATTTTCTTCCTTCACACTATTCCCTTCTTCTCTTTCATCCCCCTCAATTGCAGTGGTTCACATGTGAAGGGATTGCCTATTTTTTTCCCCCTCTGATCTTGTTTCATCCTGTTGTCTCTTGAAATTTTCTCCTTTACTAGTTCTTCACTCTTTCGTGCACGTTTTCTGAGTCTCCTAGTTTCACTTTTTCATCAGTTGTCTCTTGACTATGAAAATAACAACACAATAGCCCCCCAACCAACCATTAGCTTAAAGATGTTTCTCTTTTTCAAAGTCCTAAGTAATTTTTGTCATCCACATGACCTCCAAGCCACCAGGGCTTTCTGGCTTCCTGCCCCTTCTCCCTGATATTTCTAGAATAGAAGTGTTGGAATAGGACAGAGGAGAAAGTTCCAAGGGGGTGGGGCACAATGCAATCCCCAGTCCCCTGATACCTACAAAGCCATCATCCCAAACCAGGGGGGTATGCCCATGACCACCCTGTGAGCCAGCACCATTCTCTTCTCTCATGTGAAACACAGGGACCCAGGCAGGCTCAATTTTTCTTGACCAAGAGCTTGTTGTCATAGCAACCAGGGGCTACCTCCCCAGCTGCTGGGATCGTTTTCATTTCCATTGAGAACTAGAGCCCTGGTAAGACAGGGCTGGCCTTATTAGGGGTGCCCTCACTCCCAGACTACTGTATGAGTCCCACCGTGGGAGTATTCCATCCCCTGGGGACGCAGAGGACCCTCCCAGGCTGGGGTGGCAGGGATAGGAGCAAGGTTAGACTGTTCCACTGTGCGCTGCTCCCCCACAGAATCCAGGACCTGCACCTCCTGTCTCGTGAGGGACTTGCTTTGTTCTTCTCTACCTCTTGCTCTCTTAGCCGGAGGTGCCCCATCCTCCCTCCTCCTCCTCTTCAGGTGCCTCAGGACAAAAACCACAGTCTGAACAGAGCAGGCTGTGCCTCTCCTGAGGGATTCCCCCTCCTAACATGTTTGGTCTCTTCCGTCACTGCTCTGAAGACAAATATCTTTGCATACTTTGCATACTTTACTAACAGAGAATGCTGACTACTGATAACGATATTCTTCTGGTGTGAAAGTGGGTGTCTTTAATTAATTTTAATGACGGATTCTCAAAGGTACATCAGCAAAACAGTCTGATGAAAATGGGGAGGCTGCCTATGATCTGCCAGGTAAAGTATTCTCTGAAAGCTCTCAAACTTTCTTTCTCTATGATAAAGTTTCTGAAATGTTCCATGACCAGGCGTGAAGCACACCCACCACCCACGCACGCAAAAGAAGTCCTTAGAGATGGAGGGGGTGGGCAGGCAGTTGAGTTAATAATGTGGGATCCAGGCCTTCTTTTTTCCTGTGGGCTTATTGCACACAAACTTTTCGAAGCTGAAATATTTATTAGCCATGGTTGCTGGGTTTACATTCTCTTGCTATTGTAAACAAAGCTAGAAAAAGCTTTTCAAAAGTCAGAATTTTTGACTGAGGTGAAAGAATTGTGCCAACTCCGTCCAAGGTCTTGGTTCTGAGCTGTGTTTCCACTTTCCGTAGACATGTGCTTCTTTTCTTCATACATGAGGGCATGGTCAGCGTCCATATGCTCTTATTAGTGTCTCATAATAATAGACCAGCCAAGATAAAACAGAGACGATGTATGACTATAGAGGTCGGTGTCTCATTTGTAAGAATAACATTTTCCTGTTTTTCTGAACTTTAACATATATATATATATATATATATATATATATATATATATATACACACATATATATATATTAGATATAGATATAGGTATAGATATAGATATATGGCTAAAATCATGGTTACATCCATCATTATAAAACTAAATTGGAATAAAACTCCTGCCAGATTCTTGGGGACCATTACTGTTATGCAGGAGACCCTAGTATCTGAATAAAAGGTTTTTAAGAAATAGCAGAATTTGATTATCCTCCTTCCTGTTCTTTAAGTTAGCCATTCTAGGATGTTTTTTTTCCACTTAAATATGAAAAATGCCCATCCACATAGTCTGAGTCCAGGCCAAATGACTTAATTATGAGTAATATACTAATTTGAAGTCAACTGTATCAGTTAGGGTGATTTTTTTTCACTAAACACCATTTCTCCTTTTTTTAAAAAATGGATTTTAGCTGAGAACTGGATAACTGCAAACACAGATCTGATTGACAAGACCAAGTTCACCATCACGGGTCTGCCCACGGATGCAAAGATCTTTGTGCGTGTGAAGGCTGTGAATGCAGCCGGCGCCAGCGAGCCCAAATACTACTCTCAGCCCATCCTTGTGAAGGAAATCATTGGTAAGTGGCAAGGCTTTCACAACTTTGTCTCCGTTTCACATTATTTGCTTTTATTATTGTTAACCCCTTTCTCAAAACTTCCGAGTTCACTGTCTCTCCTTTGAGGTTTAACAATGCCTCCTGGGAGTTAGAAATGAACAAAGTAGCTCTTTGCAGGGAGTGTGGAGGTCAGCCCTGGGATTTATAACTCGCTAGCCTCCCCAGGTTCCTCACCACTGACATTGAAGAGAAAGAGTGTGGACGCAGCAGTGCAAACAATTCCTACAGCAGCCAAGTGGCTCAGGTGGGCCTGCAAGGTCAAAGTCATTTTCATAATAATTTGCTCTGAAGGTGCAAAAGCAGTGGTGAGTAAAACTGGTGGTGCCTTAGCACAGATCAAGTCAGTGCTATCAAACTGTTCTAGTCATTCTGTTCTTCACCACCATGCACTCACAGTTAAAATAAAAGTAGGCCAATTTTGCCTTGGAGTGTCCTTGATGTGGCATAAAAATTATTAATGTTTTTAAAGCTTGGTCCTTGAGTACACATTTTTCCTAAACTCTGTGACAATGAAATGGAAAGCATGTATACAAAATAAAGCCCTTGTGCACAATGTTTGTGTCTAGGAAAAGCCCTGGTATGACTGAGTTAGAGGCTGAACCGGTGATGTTTTTCATGAAATTCCATTTTTCACTTGAAAGAATGACAGCGTGATAATGTCTAGTCAGAGTGGGGTATCTGGCAGACATGTTCTAGAAAATGAATGAAGTGAACCTGTCACTTCAAGGAAAACATTTTACAAGGAAATACTTCAAGGAAAACATGTTGTCAGTGAAAAAATTTGAACTTTTAAGCAAAATTAGAATTTTGGAAAAGTTGTGTTCACCACCATGGACTTGACAGCTTTCCAATACTTAAAAACTTTTCTGATGAAACATGTGGTGATATTAATGAACGTAATTTTTGGTATTGAGTAATGGAATGTGTCAACATTGGGAAAATCTGCCATGGTTCAGTGAAGCAATATTTTCTAAGTGACTAATACATGTTAAAAAATCATGCATGTGTAAAAGGTATATTCAAAATGCATGATAGACCAATGGATTTTAATGTAACAGTATGAAAAGTTCATTGAAATGTTTTCAGATTCCACGTTGCAGCTAACCTTTAAGAAACTACAGTTTATCGTGTTTTAGTGTAGAAGCAAAGAGACACATCTACAATTGTCTGAAAAGTGTATTAAAATATGTATTCCTCTTATCTGTGTGAAGCCAGATTTTCTTCAAACTCTTCAACCAATACAACATACTGCAACAGATTAAAAGCAGAAACAAATATGAGACTCCTGCTGTCTCTTTTTTGTCAGACATTAAAGAGATTTGCCAAAATATAAAATAATGCCACTCTATCACTAATTTTTTGTTAATGTAAAATAGGGTTGTTTCCATTAAAATGTCGTTTAGGTTATTATTTTAATGAATAATTAATTAAATATTTCAAAATTTCTCAGTTTTAATTTCTAATATGGTAAATATTGGTAGATAGGGCCTAAATAAACAAAAGCATTTTTTGGGGGGTAGGGGAGTCCTTGATAATTTTTAAGAATGTGGTAGGATGCTGAGACCAAAAAGTTTGAGAATTGCTGCTCCAGGGGAAAGAACAGTGGACGGGGGCAGTGCCTGGATGCCTGAGTCTGGACCATGTTCTGCCACAGACTTATAGTGTGACTGCCTGAAACATTTGGGAGTGAGTTAGAAGATGGAGGGAGGGAGAGAAGGAAAGAGGGATAGATGGATGGATGGATGGATGGATGGATGGATGGATGGATGGATGGGAATATGAAGCATGAAAGTTTTTTTAGCAGATCCTGGTGACAGGATAAGTTGAACCTCTACATAAGTTGAACCATGTTTCCATCATTTATTAGCTCTGTGGTCTCAGGCAAGAGACTTGATCTTTCTGAGCCTTAATTTCTTCATCTGAAAAAAGGAGATAGTAATAGTAACTTACCACATCAAGAGTTGTGAGAATTAAACTAATTATTCCATGTTGCTTGCCTCATAGAGTGCTTGCCACGTAATAAGCCCTCAATATGTATTAGCTCTTATTCCGATAAGGTTCAGTTTGCTGCAGGACCTTGCCAAGTCCCCTTTTCCTCATACAATGTTAGGGAGTTGAGGATCTCCAGGTTTTCTTCCAACCCCAGCATTCAGTTGTCTTTGTCTTCCTCCTCCTCCTCCTCTTCCTCCTCCTCATCATCATCTCTAAAGTTTACTATGCTTACTCTGCTCAACCATTAGGCTAAATGCTTTACATGAACAGCTTTATTTAACCCTCATAACAACCCTACAAATTAGATGCTGTTATCATCCCTATTTGATAGAACAGGAGCCTGAGACCAGATCTACTGTGTGTCTGATCTAGAACTCAAACCCAGATCTGTGACCCTGCCATACCTGCTTCTAAGGAAGCACAGGCACTCAAGGCTGACTCCAGGTTCTAATCCTGGCCGTGTCACCGAGAGCAAGTTACTTAAACTCCTGTGCTTCTGTTTCTTTGTAAAAGCAGTACCTGGCCCCGAAAGTGGCTGTGAGGTTCAAAGCGGTCCCCTCATGAAATGCATTTAGCCGAGTGTCTGTCACACACTGAGCACTCAGGGGATGAGGCCTGCTTCATCTCCGTAAGCTTAGAGCCTTTGACTCCCTGCTCTTGATGGGTTTGCAGCAACATGTTCTAGTGTCTTCACGGTGTTTAATTAATACATGGTGAACATTAATGCACAGTAGGCTGGGGCTGCCTGTTCGGTATTTCACTACAGTCACATAGGGAGAAAGTTACTATCAAGTTTCAATAGAATTACCTAAATAGCAAGTGCTAAGTGCTAAAACTTTTTATTTTGTTTTATTTTTTTTTCTGGTGAAAAAGACTAGGAAGTCCTACCAGCTAATGTGGTCTCTACATTTTTATGGACTGTTCATTGGAGAATATAGTCACTGTTGAAAACTATGAAAAATAGGTCCCAAGAGAAAATTTGGTGTTTTTCTATAAAGGTGCTTTAGGCTTGTAATGACAATAAAAATAGGAAGTTACAGTAAAATCACAGAGGCCAAGGATAAACGTTGTTGCGTTAAACTCTTAAAATGTCTCTTAGAAGAAAATACATGGAACCAAAGTTACCGTATATAATCTGTTAGTGGCACATCTAAACTTTTACTGCAGGGACATGAGCATAATGATATCCCAGTGAGCATCACGCTAGTATGACAATGTAAGGCTACTTGCAGCGTACTATTACTGATCACAAAATTGTGCTATTCTCCTCTCACTCAGAGCCTCCAAAGATTCGCATCCCAAGGCACCTGAAGCAAACCTATATCCGCAGAGTTGGAGAAGCTGTCAACCTGGTTATACCTTTCCAGGTAATAACTCAGGGGTTGCTCCCTTTCTCTTTCCAGTGCTGGGGCGTTTAAGAAGTAGAGGGAGGTGCTCTAGTATTTAAGTTCTTCATGAGCCAGGATTTCCTCAGAGGGAGCCAGGGAAAGAGCGGAAGAGATTTGGGGAGTGAGAAACAGTCTCCTACTGTAAAGGTAGAAACATCTATAAAACTGTCATAGATTTTCCTTCTGCATGAGACACATGAGACCGAGTCTCATCTGAAGCCCAGGGACTGTGGTGGGGCATGGAGGAAACATTCAGGGGATACCAAAACAAGAAATGCTTGAAGATTCTTTCTGATCCTGTACATCTGTAAAACTGATCTTCCGGTCAAGTGACGTTCTAACAGTCAGGAAAACAACATGTGCTTACTTCCCATGATTACCCCAAGGCAAACTAAAGTCCAGTAAGGCGGATACCTGACATTTGATATCTCGATGCCACTACCTGAAATAAGTGAGCATTGTTAAATCAATGCTCCAACAAAAGAACCAGGCTTTGGCTACAATAATCAGTTTCTCACACACACACACACACACACACACGCACGCACGCACGCACGCACACACTCACTCACTCACACTGCACCTCCACACCCTTGCTCACCTGACTCCTCTTTTGCCTCTAGACAGCCCTGTTTAATAGAACTTTCTGTGGTGATGGAAATGTTCTCTATCTGCACTGGGCAATATGATAGCCGCCAGCCAAATGTGGCTATTGAACACTTGAAATGTGCAACTAGGAACTAGTGTGAATTTTAAAGTTTTCTTATTTTAGCTTAAAAAAACACATGTAGCTATTATATCACCCAGCATGGCCTTAGAATTAGAATTGAGGTCCCTGTACACATTTGAACACACACAAACACACACACACACACACACACACACACACACACACAGTTCATTCAGACCCTGGGCCCCCACGAAAGCCAAGCTAACTGGACTGTCAGTTCAGGCCACCGTCACACTGCATTCGCCCCCCCCCCCCTTAGAAGAGGCAGTTATCTTCTCCATACACAGGGTGTGAAATCAGAATGAAAGCCAGGCAGGATGTTAGTGTAAACACAGCACAGGAGGAAGGGGATGACTTGGCAAGATTTCTTCCACTGCTCTCCTCCAAAAGCCTCAAACAAAACCAGAAGCTGGGACAAGGCAGGCACTCGGGATGCAGACCCAGGCCTGGACTGGGGCTGCTGAGTCATTTCTATCACTAGGGCTCTGTTCTCAGATCCTGAGGGTCTGTGTAACTCAGTGTCTGTCACTTAGGTCTGGGGTTGGAGAGAACATAAGAGCAGGGACCTCACAGACATGGCATCCCAGGGGCTGCTCAGCTGCCAGGAAGGGGGTGACGAAACTGTGCCATGTTTGCATATTTGTGTAACCTCTAGAGTTCTCCTAAACATTTTCTCATTTAATTCTAAGAAACACCTGGTGAGTCAGTAAAGGCTGATTTCTTTATCCTCATAGAGAAGGGAAGAAACTCACAGAGAAGTTAAATGACTTGCCCAAGGTCACACAGCAAGTAAATGTCAATGCCAAGAGCAGTCTATATCTCCTGACACTTAATCCAGTGTTGTTGTTTTTCATGCCATATGTTATCAGACAACTCAATGTTTTCTCCAGTAGCTAATAGCATATTGTACATTTAAGGAAATTAGACCTGGAACTATTTTTCCATGTCTTTAACAATATTGTTCTCTACTTCCCGTGTGCAAGTCTGAGCACGCCCAACCATCCTTCAAACTCGGTGGGCAGGGGTTTGATGTGTGCCTCTCACATTCATTATCATAACCTATCAGCAAGCCACGTTAGGAGCCTATACAAAGGCTGTGCCTTACCGGACTAAATAAATGCTTGGTTGCTGTCTGTGGGGTGAGCCTAGGTGCTCAGGAAGCCTACGAGGTTCCTTTGTAATATAAACTGAAACTCATGTCCTTGAGTGAGATTATAATTCCTCAAAGTCTGCTCTTAAAGAATAGCTTCAGCAGCTAGCGAGGACAGAGAAAGAATCATAGACAAGTCTGAAATAAGCAGCATGGTACAGTGCAATAGTAATCATTAACACTTAGAGGATATTAATAAAACACTAATGCAGTATACAGAAGCTTTACTAAGAATGTCAATCTTCATAAACACCCTGTGAGATAGGTACAATCCTTGTTCTCATTTTACAGATTGGGAATCTGAGGCACAGAGAGTTTAAGTAACTTGCCCAAGGTCACACAGCTATTCAGTGGTGGAGTCAGGATCCAAATCTTGGGCCCCAGAGCCCATGCTCTTACCCAATATGCTGTATTGTGCAGGCTTTGGAGCTAGAGAGACCCGGCCTTGGGCAAGTCATTTAACTCCTTATCCAAAAAATGAGGATAATAATACTATCTCGATATGAAGATTAAAGGAAATGATAAAGTACATGTAGCTAACACAGTGCTAACACAGTCACCCACCCCCAGGCTGTTTTCCAACCTTGCCTAGTATGGCATAAGCCACTGTCATTATCTGTCCTGCTGAAAAACATCTTCAGACCACCTGATTTCCCTCCCCCCTCTGTCTTCTTTTTAGGGAAAACCAAGACCAGAGTTAACTTGGAAGAAGGATGGTGCAGAAATTGATAAGAATCAAATAAATATCCGCAACTCTGAGACTGACACCATCATATTTATCAGAAAAGCAGAGAGGAGCCACTCTGGGAAATATGATTTGCAAGTCAAAGTGGAAAAATTTGAGGAAAACGCATCGATTGATATCCAGATCGTTGGTAGGTTTGGAAAAAGGAGCTAGAATGTTCTGTCAAAGCCGTGTTCGGACTAATTGTTCTTGTCATTAAGGCTAGAATAAGAATTTGAATTTTGGCTGGCTGGATATAAACTTCTTTTTTTAGAATTTTTTAAACAATAAATAAATTAGTAACATTTGTTAGTATTTCAAAATAATTTTTCACTGACTAAAAGAACTAATCATGGGAGATGTAGGGCATATGAGTTAAAGAAAATTAATTTATATACTTTTTAGTGAAAACGATCTGTATTGCTTTACAATCCAGTCCTCTATTACTGTTTCTCAACTCCTCAATGATAAAACTACTTCCTGTGTTGAATTCTTGCATAAAAAACATTGTAGATTCTAGATGTAGTTTGACATGTTTCAATTACACTTAAAATTTGCAAATAATAAAGTTTTAATAAAGAATGAAGAAATTTTACAAAATGTAAGGAAGATGTGCATGAACTAAGTTAAACAAATACTGAATTGGTTGATCCTGCAGGGCTAGTTAGACACTTACCTGCTCAAATAATAAATAAGGTTCGTTCGTTCTTTATCCAGTTAGGGGAATAGAGAGAAGACCTCTTACAGATGGACCCCTGTCACTTGAACTATTCTAGAAGTTTTGCAATGTCAGGAATAAATTTAAGAGCAGAGGTAGGAGAAGCTTTGTTTCCAGTCATTTTTATTATTAAATTTCAGCAAATTTGATGAAATTAGAGGTTTTCTCACCAGAGGAGCAACTTCCTATGGCAAGCCTTCCCACCGGTGAAAGTTCACGACTTTAAACTAAGCACTCCTACTGACTAAACCTTCTTGATTTTTGTTAAGTTGGGGGGAGTGTTAGTTTGTGCCCTCGGATCTGGCCTGGCTGCACTCTAATGGCAGCCCCATGGAAGGGTGTGGTAGACCACTGCCCTCTGAAACACAGGAAGGACATTTTATTTTTCTATTTGGCCATGTAGTTATTTTACCAGGTAGTTGTAAGTACCTGGCACATCTCTTCCACGAAGTGTTCCATAAATAGGAACAATTATTATTCTAATTATTTTATGAGTTCCAAATTTATGTGTCTGCCATGACAGTAAAACTCTAGCAATGCCATTTACTATAGGAGAGCAAGTGTTTGAAAAGTCAGTGTGAGCTTTGAAGATGAAATGGACCTGCATGCAGCTGGGATGTTGGATGTTGGACTGGAAAAGACGACTGTCTGTAGGATGTGTTGGTGAAAACGGGAGATAGAAATTCATGGCTAGTAATGGTGGAAAGAATGGAGGGTTATCCCTGTGGCTTCCCCCTCTGAACCCGTGAAGACTGCTTGGTAAAGCACATTTAAAAGAGAAAAACATTACCAGAAAGCACACTGCAGTTTGCTCTTTTCTGTCTGACATTTCCTATAAAAATAATTACAATTGCATTTTAATACCTGAAAAATATTTCAGGGCAGAAATGGTGATACTTGTACTGAGAAGGACAATAGATGTGAACTTTCTCTGAAAAATTAAGAACTACTAGGCAAATATATAATATAATGATTGTCCTTCCTTCTGCCTCTGTGATGCTTTTGGGGGGGGGGCCTGCCAATCAAGACTTAGTTTTCTTGACTCTTTGGCCTTCCTGAACATTACTGCAATTTCCTGGAAGGTCAGAGGTCACAGAAATTCATGTGTCGCAGAAGTTAAAGTAAGGGAAGGCTTCGTTATGTAACTATGCATTTTAGTTACATAAATTGGAAACACTGGATAAATACAAGTAAATCTTGGAGGGAGAGTTGGCAGCACGATTAAAAACAAGTTTTCCTCACGCCCGTTAAAAGGTGCCTTTTGGGTGCAACAGAGGAACCCACTCACAGGCTGTGGGCTCGGTGCCTCTCACCAAAAGCTGGCGCTGCTCAGCCCAGGTGGGCTCTAATTTCAAGTTTGGCGTCAGTTTACATTTCCAATTAGACAGGGTGGCATTCGGAGTCAGTGCCAATAGCCTGCTCCTAAAGGGATGGCTAATAAGGTTTGAAGTTTCATTTAACTTTTTTTGAAAATCCTTTTATTTCCATGAATATGCATGTCAGGAGTTTCCACATAAGCTTAGCTGGAGTGCATTCTCTGAAGTTACTAATGGTGAAATAAATATGGATAGAACTGCAGGGAAGGGAAGGACATTTTAAAATATCCTCCTGTAACAAGGTATCGGTTGAGAAGGAAAGTCACCTCCCACTGATGCCATGATTTCATCCTGTAGACCGTCCAGGTCCACCCCAAGTTGTGAAGATTGAGGATGTCTGGGGAGAGAATGTTGCCCTATCATGGACACCACCAAAGGATGATGGAAATGCGGCCATTACAGGGTACACGATCCAGAAGGCTGACAAAAAGAGCATGGTAAGGCCTGGCTTCCTCTGGTTCAGCAGCAGCAAAGTCAGATTTCATCAGAAATAAAGGAGGAGGCGTGAGGTCCTCTCTGACGAGGAACTCCATGGAGAAGTGATAGCCTCGCAGAAAGGGTAAGGCTTTGGATCCACAGAGAATTGGACTTGAATCTCACTTGTATATGGACAGTCACTTAACCCCACCTTCCTCATCTATAAAGTAGGGACACAAATACTTACTTTGCTTGGTTATCTTGAGGTTAAAATGATATAAAGCAGATGGTACAATGCTCAATAGAATTGAATAAATTCACTCATTCAACAAATACTTACTCACTCTGGATTCTGACTCAGATTTACAACCCATGCAGCTCTTTCTCCGTGTAAAATGTTGGATAGTGTGGACAAAAAAACACCAGTTAGAAAAGAAAGATTCTAAAAGGAATAGCATGTGCAAAGGTCCTGAGGAGGAGAGTCAGCGCCTATTCTTAGAGACAGCTCCTATACTCTGTCTAGACAAGAAGAATGACATAAAACCAAATGACAAAACAATATAATAAATGTTGGAATAAAAGTTTACATAGAGTGCTTTGAGAATCAAGGAGGGTATAAGTACATTTGTCTGCTATCTTAAAAACATACAAAATACATATATAATGATTTCTCCTAAAAGTTGCAAGGAAAATCCTTTCCTTTGTATTTTTGTCAGTAAATATATTTTCTCAATCAGTGGTCCTAAACATATGTGGTACAATGGGAATTTCTACTGGTTGCAAGATAAACCTTGAAATCACTGTATTTCTTGGTAAGGAAAAAATTAATAGTTTTAGCTTCTCATTCATTCTAGTATTCAATAAACATTTATTTTATGCATAGTACCTACTATGTGCCAGGTACTGTGATAGATACTGGGGATACAAAGTATGAGAAGAAAAGTCTGTCCTGGGGTAGCCGGTTAGCTCAGGTGGTTGGAGCGCAGGCTCATAACACCAGTTTGATTCCCACATGGACCAAGGAGCTGAGCCCTCCACAACTAGATTGAAACAACTACTAGACTTGGAGCTGATGAGTCCTGGAAAAATACCCTTTTCCCCAATAAAAATTTATTTAGAAAATACAAAACAAAACAAGAAAATTCTGTCTCTACCATTATGGTGTGTTCATTCCAGTGATGGGGGGGTGGGGGTGTAGAAAACAAACAAGTGAAATAGTAAATATGTAATATAATTGAAGGTAGCAAGTGCTATGAAGAAAACTTAGCCAGGTTAAGGTGACAGAGCGTGGCCAAAGTAGAGTAATGGAAGGAAAATAACCTATATCAATAATATTAAGCAGATTTGTTGAATACTATTAATTTTTCTCTAGTGATTTAGCATCATCTCTTCCTCAGAATAGATAAGTTGGCACTAAAATTCTATAATTATATTTTGTTATACAAAAGATAGATGAATAGGTAGATAGATGACAGACTTTGTACAGTTATGAAGAAAATATAAAGGTAACAGTTGACATCAAGGGTATATGATTGTAATGTGTAAGTGCAGATTAAATTACATAGTCAAGGGTAAGTCAATTATAAAGTGTTAAACAAATTAAATGTACATTATTACTGTCAATATAAAAATTGGTGCTACTTTTCTTTTAGTTAATGAAACATCCTGTTATTTATTCTAAGCAACAGTTGGAATAGTTGTGTATTTTTAAGTGATTTTCCTCGTTTTTTTTTTTTTTCTTTCAGGAATGGTTCACTGTCATTGAGCATTATCACCGAACCAATGCCACCATTACTGAGCTGGTCATAGGAAATGAATATTACTTCCGGGTCTTTGCTGAAAACATGTGTGGTCTCAGTGAGGATGCAACAATGACTAAAGAAAGCGCTGTGATTGCCAAGGATGGTGAGTTAGTAGTGGACTGGTAAAAGGGGGTTCTGGACCTAATTTCAGTGTATGGGGGTTTGGGGGAGTTTCCCCCACACCACCAAGCAATTCTCAGACACCAGCTAGGTTCCTACAATTCAACTCAATTCTGACACTATCTACCTTAAGATAACATCAGATCTCACAGGTTAAGGGTTCAATCCCACAAGAATATCCCCTAAAACCCCACTTCAGATGCCAATTGCAAGTCCAGGTTGTCACCTGTGCTTCTGACAAACAGGCTATAAATCAGAGGTTCCGATAACCCTCTCCTCGGGGTTCTGTTTATTTGCTAGAGCAGCTCACAGAACTCAGAGAAACGTTGTATTTACTCAATCACTGGTTTATTATAAAAGATTAAAACTCAGGAATAGCTAAACAGATGAGATCCATAGGGCAGGGTATGGGGAAAGGGCACAAGGTTTCCATGCTCTCAGAGCCCTGTGACTCTCCTAGAATCTCCACGTGTTCACCAATCCAGCAACTCTAGTGACTGGTCCTTTTGGGGTTTTATGGAGGCTTCATTACATAACCATGATTGATGAAATCTTCAGTCACTCTCCCTTCCTTGGAGGTCTTGAGGTGGAACTGAAAGTTCCAATCAATCACAAGATTGGTTCCACTGGCAACCAGCCCCCATCCTTGGGTGGGGTCCAAATGTCAGCTAATTTACACAACAAAAGACGCCATTATAGCTCTCATTGCTTAGGAAATTTCAATGGGATTTTTTTTACCCTGAGCTTTGTGCCAGAAATGGGATGAAGACCAAATGTGTATTTCTTATTATAAATCACAATGTCACAACTGGACATCTGGAAACCTTGGTTTTCAGTGACTAGAGAAGACTGAAAGAAGAAGGTAATGTGGTGAAAGAGAATAAGAAAATGGTAAACACATTATTAAATACTGGTAACAATGTCCCAGTAAAACATTAATTTTACAAGTAAAATTTTTAGAGGAAAATGATATTATCATTACATTTTCTAAAATAACAAGCTTTAATGTATTCTAACTTCTGGGCAGTTGGTGTATAATTGACTGAAAGCACAGGGAGAGGAAAAAGTATAGACATTGACATCTGGAGCTTGGGTTACTTTTATTCTTGGACACCTTCAATGTAGCTACACAGGAGACCCAGGAAATGGGTGAAACTGAATTCTGTTCCTCTCATTTCATTTCCTCGGGAACCACTCTCCTTAAAGCTCTTCTTCATTCCTTTCCCATTCAAATGCATTGCTGACCAAAATACCCAGATACTGAATCCTTCTCCATATTTGTTTCAGTTTCAGACAACCACCCTGGCTGTCTTGCCCATGTGTGATTGGCTGTACATTCGTCCCCTTCAGAATGAATGCCATGTGGCGTTCACTCATGTTTTTACATGTTTTTCTAAGCTGAGGGAAATTTTAATCGTGAGTAGAGTATGCCAAGAATAATATATTCTCAGGCCAATTTGTATATTTCTAATGCTTGTTTTTAAGGTAAAGTCTATAAAAATCCAGTGTATGAAGACTTTGATTTCACAGAGGCGCCCATGTTTACTCAGCCTTTGGTTAACACCTACGCTATAGCTGGGTACAATGCCACGCTGAACTGCAGTGTGAGAGGAAATCCTAAGGTACCATGTTTTATTTTTTTTAAAAAACACATCAGTTAAATTTAAGAATGAACCCCAAACTCAGTTTGTATTTTCCACATTATAAATGTAAAGTCGTAATATGGACTGACCCTCCAACTGCTATTTGTATCTTTTTCTGGGGTTGGGAGGGGGTTGAGGGGGGTGGTGTTGGTGGATAATCAGGTACACTATTAATTGGGTTGTCGGAAAAGTCATGACACATTTTTGCGACGAAAAACATAGAAAAATACATCATGACTTTTCTGACAACCCAATAGATGTAGTAGTAAAAATGTTTATATTTATTTACTGCTAAGTGATGCCTTTCTAAGGAAAAACCAAACCACGTATTTTAAAAAAGAACTGAGAGGTAAGCAATGTTTCACCTGAAATATGAGGTGGTAATATTCGTTCATCAAGATTAAAGCAAATGATCCTAAAATGCAAGGCAGAATTTAAAATGTGCTGTATTAAGAGGACAGAGCACTAGGAAAGGAGAAATCGCACCTGATGAAGAGTTACAAAGATTTCAAGGTTTCATGGTGTTGCATTTGAGAAAAACAACCAATTAATGAATGTCGCCCATAGAGATATCTACTTCTGTGTAGCGCTGAGGGAGGGAGCCCTAGAATTTGGAAAAAGTGCAAATAGTGGTATTTTCCAGCAAATACCATAAACAGAAATAGGGACATCAAAGAGAGAAGCCAGATGAGAATGGGAAGAAGCAGATGAATTCATGTTTAATTGGAAGTGACATTGGTACATCCAAATGGGAATGACCTGGACAGAGGAGAGGGTCACCGGCATAGGAGAGAGGGCAGGCAGGCCTGTGACTCTCAGCTGAGGGGTCCCCAGACATGGGGGTGCTACATCCCACCCCGTGGAATGGAAGCTCTCGAAAGAAATACCATTAAGAAAAGAAGGTAGTGAGCAAAACGCCAAGGACCAAGGTGTGAGCCTCAATGAATGCTCAATGAAGGTGGAAGGAGGAAGAAAACAGTGTGAAGAAGAAAGAGAAACATGATCTCTGGGGTCTGAGAAAAGCAAAATCATATAAAAGGTGGAAAAGGGAATGCGGAGGGTGTGCCTCTGCATAAGGAAGGACAAGACAACATGAAAAAGGAGGAGAGAGTCAGTGATGTTAAATGTAGTTCAAGGACAAGGAGAATGGAGTCACTTTCCCGGGCGATTAGGTTATGACAGATCTTGAATTACCTGTTTGGAGAATGATGGTGATGAAAGCAGATGTCAGAGGACAGACTAAATGGTGAGGAGGCATAAGCAGCCCACAAATAATTCAGAAAGAATATCAGGAAAAGGAAGTGGAGAAAATCAGATGGTTATGACACCTTATGGGGATTCTCTGAAAAAAATGCCCAGTGCTATAATACTCTCTTGGATGAGTTAACCGCATAGACCTGTAGATCAAATTGAAATGCAGCTGAGTCTGTTTGGGAAGATTGCCCCAGAGCTGTCCTCTGAACAAACCTGGCTGGCTTCTTCAGAACTGCTTATTTGGTCTCTTGCCAAGCTCTAGGTAGAATTTAATTTGAGAGAAACAGTGCCCAAGTGCAAGTGGATTCTTCTTAGATGTGCTTTCTTTCCATGCCATGCTTGAAAATTCTGTCACTGGCTCTGATGGCCTGTGAATACGCTAAGCACAGATATGTTTGCACCTCATTTACTTCAATATTAATTTCAGCCCAAAATCACCTGGATGAAAAACAAAGTTGCTATTGTGGATGATCCAAGATACAGGATGTTCAGCAACCAAGGGGTCTGTACATTGGAGATTCGCAAGCCCAGCCCCTATGACGGGGGCACTTACTGCTGCAAAGCAGTCAATGACCTTGGGACAGTGGAGATCGAATGCAAACTGGAGGTGAAAGGTATGATGTCCAAGATCTTGGGGATAGGATAAAATGAAAGAAAATCATTAATTGTTGTCCTTACTGCAGAATCCAAATTGTTTGCCAAAATGTTCTGTGGTGGAGGAGGGGAAGAGCATTTGGGGAGAGAAGACATTTTTTATATTTTGCATTCACTCTTGATTTATTCGTGAGGGCTTCTTGGTTATTTTATTAGGCTTAAGTTTATCTCTTGCAATTCTTGTTAACTAAAAAAATATAAATTTCAGTGGTATGTGCACAGCATGGTGAGAATAAATAAAGTCAAGGAGGTATTATTTTGGTGAGGTAGTCCATCTATAAATAGAAGCCTAGTGCAAAAACTTACCTAATGAAACTGCAATTAAGGAATTTACACAATTGTTAATTAGTTTACTGTTTTCTGAAACTTTCAATATACATGGGTAAGTTTGCTAATTTAGTGTACAATATTACACATGTGGAATATAGCATACACATATTTTTACCAGTTGCTTTTAAAAATCTCAGAGAATTTCCATTTACAGGAATGCATTTCGTTTATACTTGTTTTCAGAAGTTTGCAACCAATGAAGTCAAGAAAACATATAAGGATTACTATGGTAGAAAAGTCTCAGCATAACCTGTCATATTAATCAATTTTCATATTAATTGAGTATAATTGAGTACCCTCAAGTTTTTTCTTGACAAAGCCTACTTTGGGACACCATGAAAACTCCTACAGCTGTCAAAGTCACCATTATGAGATAATAGGTGACATGTCCTAATGTGCTTTCTCTTATCCTTATTGTATTGTCTTGCCTTTCTGTGATAACTTATGTCTTTTTTCCTATACCCTATAATGAAGAAATTATGATCTAAAAAAAAGATTATCTTGTAAATATCTAGTTTAGAAAAAACATGGTAAATGCTTAGGGTATTTATGTTTAAAAAAAGTTTTTTAGTCTTAAATTTAGTATAAAATAGTAAAGAAGCTTCTTGAAAAGATTTCCTTTTATAACTTTAAAAAAATATTATTCTTTCTCTTATGATCTCTGTCCATCCTCAAGTAATACAGTATAGTGGATTCATAACTGAGTGAGGGAAAAATATTTTTTGTTTTATTTTCCTTTCAAATATAAAACAACATTCTTAGGATGTTTCAAACTTTACTAAGATAGTGCTTACAAATTTAAACGTTATTATTTTAGCTACTTATTAGCTTTAAATGCAGATTAAAGTCACAGTTGCAAATATATCCGGTTTCTAAACTCCTAGCCTTATTAGTTCCAAGGTATTGCTGGTATTTATGTTTCAACATCCAAAAAACAAAAATCTAGTACCACTTCTGAGTGCTTTGTGAGTAACTGAATGTTGCTAATGATATAAAATGATGATTTCATAAATGGTTCAACATTGGGGGTCCTCCATGAAAGCTAATAATGTTATGCATGCTCAACATGTTATATATAGTAATTGTATAGTGCATTATATAGTAATTGAATTTAATAATATAAATAATGTATTCTGGTACAAAAGTTCATAGTAAGATAGCAATTTATAATATATTGGTAAAAGCTTTTGGTCCTAAAGTAAAGCCACGATTGTTTATCATCAGATTGTCTGATAATGGGTGACTTGAATCAAGTTAAGCTATGAAAAATAAAGTTAAGAATGTCAATCAAGAATAAATAAATACTGGTACAAATATTCTAATTCTACAGTGATATATCAAGGAGTAAATACCCCTGGACAACCATTCTTCTTGGAGGGGCAGCAACAGGTTTTAAAAATTCGTATCCCACTGGATATTCTACTTTCTGTTCCATTCCTCTTACATGAAATCGCATTTTGCATGTAAAGCTTGACGTTCTGATTTGCTTTTAATTATATTTTTTAGCAGCTCATGGCATACAGTGTTTATGCCATGAACAAGGAAGGCCAAATTATTCAAGGATATTAAGTAATGTAGGAGTTAAGTTTTGTCAGAAAACTAAGTACCATACCACAGGTCCCCATAAAGAAATCCAGGAAGCTACATTTGAAGATGACCTTGTTTTAGATATAAGATTATCAAAACCTAGGACAGTGGCATTTCTTTAATATTTTCATTTTTCATAGATCAAGAGATCGGATCTTCCTTTAAGATAGTTTCCTTAGGTTCATGTTGAAACTCAGAAAACTGAACATTTTTAAGTTGCTACATTATAGAAAAAGTGTTCTGGTTCATTTTTGATGGAGCGAGGCCACAAATTAAAATAAACCCAATATTTGGAAACTTTCAGTTAAGAGTTTCCAGTGAAAAATTCACCAGTAGAATATCTATAACCCATCTATCTTTGGTCCCATTTTCATGGGACCAAAAGTATTTCATATATTTACGAATGAAAATGAGAGAAAAATTCTAGGCCCCAGTACTAAATGCATTAAGCAATAAATGAGCCCTATCGTATGTGTATGATTCACTTCCATTTGGAAGAGTGAATTAAGAAGTTCTTTGGGGCTTGGTAAGCAACCCAATGTAAACTTTAGTGACATAGATCTATGCCTGTGTTTACAATATTTTCTCTGTGACTCCCCAGAGATAATGTCAGCTTTCAAAAGAGGAAAGAATTAGGGTTCTTTCTTTAAAGTTTTTTAGATTATACACATAGTCACTTTCTAGCATGTTTGTCTAAGCCTTGTGTTTATTTAAATCAGTCATATATAACCAGTTCAGAATACAACATTCTAGAATATACTAGTCTAATATTTTTATCCACTTGATAATTTTGCCTTTTAGAATTTCAACATATATATATGTACACTAATGCTTTGTCTCTTATCCCTGTTTTTCTTTTGTTGAAAAACACAATATATATATGTTGTAGGGGTTTTTTATTTTTAAGCTAATGGTTTGGAAGCTCTCACTGTAAATATTCACTGTACAATCACATTAGCTTTGCCACCTGTTTAGGCAAAGTGGTTGTACATATTAATAAATGTTTCACATATTAATGATCCTTTTGAAGTGACTGGATCTCTGCTGTTCATTTCACGCGCTTCTCTGTTCCTACATCTTTCACATGACTAAGGATTAATGAAATCATCTCATCATAATCATGACCATAATTTCATTCAACAAGTACTCAACTTTGGTTTTAGCACTTTATTAATACTTACAACTTCTCTCTCTCTCTTTCTCTCCCTTTTCCTTAGTTGTAGCACAGTAAGGATTTTTGAATGTATATTATCATCTAAGGTAAGCTTTCATATGGTTTTTTGGCATATGAAGCTTATGACTGTCATAAGCCATACCAAGCCTGTGGAGTATGGCATGATTTTCATTATGTAATCCAATGAAAATAGACTGTTTAAAATCTCTAACTTTGTAGTTTTTATTTGTATTTCAGTATCTTGAAATTAACAGCTAGTACTTATTCAGCACAACAATTTCCTGTTGACATGAAGCAAGTGGTTGAATGCAGTAGAGCATGAGTTTAAAGCATTTAATGTAGATGAAAATGAGTGATACCCAAGCATTCTGAGCTCTTTGCATCAAGGAATGGACATGTACATAAGTGGCATTATTTCTACAATATGTGACTTGAATTTTTTATTTTAAAAAAAAGGAGAATGACTTTTCCAAATTTGCATTAAAGAAGTTTTAAGAATGTTCAAATGGCATGCTGGTTTTGTCTGGACGTGAATTTATTAGCAAGTAGTGGAGCTTCTCTAAAGGACCATGAAGTGTTATGGTTTCATGGGTTCTCTTGTGAAGGGTACTTTTACTTTTTAAATATAATTCAGAAACTTGGAAGGTAAGTATGAAACTTTAGTAGGTATTTCTCTCACCTTCAGAAGGTATGGGGTAGGTTTTAGTATTTTTAACAAAATGTTTCCCACGTTTTCACTTTGGCCAATGTATAAATAGCCAAAGTGAAAGGAGTAGCCCCTTTTCTCCACTGTGCTTGAGTCAGAACTTGTGCTGAATGTAAAAAGAACATTAACAAACTGGAAATAGTTTTTCCCACTGACACATAATGTGCTATACATTTATTCTGCCATTCACTCAGAATACTTTAATTATCTATAGAGAACCCCAAAACCTCTCAAAAAGCAATAAATACTTCCCGACCAGTTAGGAGTTTAAGCTAAGCTTGAATAATAGGAGGGAACAAAAAACTGCTGTGGGTCGGCCAGGAACTTGCTTTTCCTTCTAGATGCCAAGTGCTTTAAATTCTAAATGTACTAAACCCAGAAGATTTCCAAGTAGGGACTGAATGAACCTTTGTAACTAACTGGAACACAGTCACATTTCCAGGCAGCTAGTCCAGAAGTATCATTTCAGTGATTTTTCACCTCGACGGTTTTGACTTTGCCTTTTCTTTTTTGTCCCCTCTAGGTGGCCTTTCCTTCTGCAGGCTCCTCTTGCAAGGCGTGCCTCCTAACATAATCGATTCGTATTTGCGAGACTTGCAATCAAGCAATCCTGAGGACTACTAAGGGCCTGGGCACTGCCTCTCTGCATGCCACGGCTTTGAAATCTGGTTGCAATGAGAAAGCCTTTTCTGTTTTAACACCAGGCACCTAAGTGTGGCCATTTGTTTTCCCTCCCAGTGTTAAAGAAAAAAAAAAAAAAAAAAAAAAAAAGTTTGCACGGATTGCTTCATTAAAAATTGCAAACAAAATCCCATCAGAAGTCAGCATTTTGATCATTATTGTCTGTGCTTGGTCATGGCACTTTACAAAAAAAGCAAGCTACAGAATAAGCAAAAGCAGTTATTTTAGTTTAAAATAATAGGCTGTAAATGCTTTTTTTTTCCAGAGTAAAAAAAAACAGTAAAACACACCACGATAAAATCTTGAAAACCCATCTTTCTCTTGATCTAAGAGATTTTCTAAGCAAAGCAGAGATGTTTATTTCACACAACCCTGCTTAACACCAGTGGATCTGTGCCTTTTTCCGGTTTGAATGCACTAAAAGACTCCTTAAAGCCTTTCAAACAAGTTTTCTCAACAGAAGGGAAAAATGTATCCAATAAATGCTACAATAAATCTGAAGTGTTTATGATGAGATGACATAGTATTTGTTTTTGTGTTTGGGGTTGTATGCTCAGACAGAGTGAGAACAAAAGGCTGGGAACCAGCCTGGCTACCAAAGTCAGGCCTGACCTCCATCGTGTCGCTGGTTTGACATCCTGGCCAAATCCACCAGAGCTCCTGCCAAAACAGTGAGTCACAGTGACAAGAGAGCTGTTGCAGACTACAGAGCAGTTATAGATTGGGGGTTTGCTCGTGGCATCCATTCAAGTTGATGGAGACCTTCTTCAAAATCTAGAAACTGACAAACATTTGTCCACATCCATAATCTTTTTAGCAACTGCCTTCCCTTTTTCTGATGTTGTAGAGAAAGGTTGAGTTAAGGGTAAAGTACCCCATCACACCACAGGGTTCTGCCTCAGGTCCTGGCTCAACTGTCCTCTTTCCTGATGCCTAGAAAATGGGGAGAAGAAAAGTCTCTCCATTTCAGTCCACACTGGTGACTTCAGAGATGCCTGTGGTCCAGCCCAGTATGGTCCACTGAAAGACACATGCCCCTGCAACTTGCTAGACAAGTGTGGACCTGGGGTCTTTCTGTTCTGAGACCATTGTTAGCTATTTACCTGCTATTTTTAAAGATGTTCTTTGTGGGAACACTGGACAGTTCTACTGCTCAGTACCCGCCTTGGGTCTGGGCAAGAACGACTTCTGCACTTTCAAAAGCCTCAACGCTGGTCCTTCTCCAACCACATCTCCTTACACAAAGCAGGGAGACCATAGAACTAAGGGATGTGCCTACTTGGAACCCTTACCACACCGCTCCTTCTTATAGACTGTACATTAGGGCCTTTTTCCTGGGCTCAAGCCTATCAGGAAAAACCGTGTGGCCAGTATATGCACCCTGAGACCCAAGGGGTGGTCTAGAGGCACCTGTTTGCTGGAAGGTTGGGGTGTGGGGGTGCGACTAGAGCCTGAGGCATCTACATGTGTGCAAGTGAGACCCTTCATGGTGTGATGCAGGAAGGGGCTGTGAAGCAAAGAGCAGGGAGACAGGAGACTGCCAGTGGCCACAGGCCTCTGGCAAGTATCTCTGAAGAATCTGATAATTTTATTGGGCTGTCATATGACATATTTTGTCTAAGTGTTTCAAAGGTCATTTATTTATATAAAGAACAAAGATCAATCAGTGATATACTGCCTGCTTTGTTCGATAACCTTTTGCCATCTTTCAATGAGCTGCATAATTCCTCGTTCATAGAAGGACCTGTCTTTATTTGCGGAAAACTGAACAAGGTACTGATTTACAGCCTCATCTGAATTGAACGTTATACCACGCAAGGAGTTTTGAAGAGAGCGAAACAAGTGGAAGTCTGACAGTGCAAGCTCAGGTGAGTATGGTGGGTGTGGCAACACATCCCATCCAAGCTCCAGTAATTTTTGACAGGTGATCAGACTTGTGTGTGGTCTCGCATTGTCACGATGGAACACAACTTCTTTATAATTAACAAGCTCTGTATGTTTCTGGATGATGGATTCATTCAAACTGTCCAATTGCTGACAGTACACATTTGAATTGATTGTTTGGTTCCTTGGTAGGAGCTTGAAAAACACACACCCTTAAAATCCCACCACGCTGAGAGCATAACCTTCCTCTGATGAATGTCTGCTTTCAATGTCGTTTGGGGCGAATCATCACATCGGGACCAAGACTGTTTGCACACCACATTATTGTAAACAATCCACTTCTTATCTCCAGTTACCAGTCGTTTCAAAAAGGACCATTTTTCTCATGTTTAATGAGCATATTGCAGATGTTTATATGCGCCATCAAATGAACTTCTTTGAGTTCATGCGGAACTCAAATATCGAGCTTGCTTACATAGTCCAGCTTCTTCAAGTGGTCATGAATGCTTGAATGATGGATGTTCAATGTTTCTGCAATCTCTTGTGTCGTGTAACATGGGTTTGACTCAATCAACGCCTTTATTTTGTTGTCATCAACCTTGGTGGGCCTCCCTGACTGAGGAGCGTCATTGAGATCAAAATCACCAGCATGGAATTTCGTGAACCATCGTTGGCACTGACATTCTTGTAGAGCATTGTCACCATAAACTTTATGCAACTTTTCACAAGCTTGACGTGCGTTCTTTCCTTTATGGAAGTAAAACAGTAAAATATGGCAAAAATGCAGTTTGGTCTTCCATCTTCAACATGTAAAATCTCCAAAACTCACTCAAATCGCTCAATTTTTTTTAGAATGAAGCTAGAACTGTCAGCTGTCAAATGACAGCAATAACGTAGATGCGAATGACTCTAGTACTTCCAAAAATGAACTAGTGCCATCTGTTGCAAACATGTGTCATGACTTTTCCGTCAACCCATTACATCCAAACCTGGCCTTCCAGGTCATTATGAGGATATCTTCATGAAGACTACAGGCTACAACTATTTTCTTAACTATCTGTTAGCTTGATTCTTAGCTTCTAAATATCTATGTATATGAACTATAAAAGTTAGGGATCAGGCAGCCCCCAATCTCCATTCCCTTTCCTGTATCCCCTTCTCCCCTCCTTCACCATCCACTCTCACCTCCCTGCTATTACCATTTCCTCCTCGCCACCCACCAAACTCCAGATCTGACTCTCTGTCTCCTTCCTCACTTAAGTTCTCCTGAATGGGATTCTAGAAATATAAATTTGGCCTATTTTTCCCTAGCAGTAAGAGTAGAATAAGGAATAATAACACCAGATAGTATTACCAATTCTCCGTATAATATTAATTGATTTTAAGTTAAACTCTAGTCCCTCTCCCTCTCCACCACCAGACACTGAATCTGTCAACACCCTGACCCCAGCCTCAAGAACTACGTGAAATAAATATTCATCATCTGAGTCAATAAATTAATAAATAAATAAATAAAATTGAACTCTACATTTGTTTTAGTTCCTTATTCCAGGGCCACTAATTACCATCCTTGCACCAAAGATTCAGGTGCTACATGTAGATATTTTTAAATTCCTTTGTAATGAAACTTTGATAAATTGGCGTAGACTAGATAAGCATACCCACCCATTGAATGGCCAGCTCTCCTCATTCTAAGGGCTGTCATCACCCTCTTAAAATCCCTCGATGATCTCTCTCTGTCTCCAAATGCACTGACCTGAGCAATCTCTGGCTGGCCTAGCTGAATATTTTTCTTCTTTCTGGAGTAGATTAGTAGGAACAAAATACCAGGGAGGCAGCAAGAAAGTTCAACACTCCCAGAGGGCTCCCTCAGAGTGTGGCTTGGGGCGCTGGGCTGACTCAAGTCACTGAAGCAAAAAAACCCTTGCACTCTACTGCACAACCATAACTTCCCTTTCTCCTAAGTAATAGCTTTAGAAAGAATCTTTTTGTTCTTTGTAGATAAGAACTTACATAGCTACCCACAGGCAAGAGAGTGCCTCCTTGTACTACTCTAGTCTCACCCTTCTCATAGTCTTGGATGGAGCCCAGAAAAATATCTTAAAGACATTCTATACCAATTTAAAACTTTAAAATGTTTTAAGTTAATGAAAAACAAAAGCTATCTAGGGGTTGCCAGCCACACTATGGCAAGGGAAGAAATCATAATTCAGACATTGTAAGGCATCCTTCTTGTGTGAATGGGACAAAGGGTACTTGGAAAGGAGCCATGTTGCAAAATAAACCAACTGCTGGTTTGAAATCATCTGGTCATTTGGAAAGTTCTAGGCACTAGCGAGCCAAATAATGTATCCCCTGCAGGCTATGGGATAAAGTGACATTGGGCGTTCATCCCAACCCCCCCCAACTGAGTGTGTCCACTGGGGTCCTTGTAAATCCAGTCCCCATTTCTACAGTATGAGGTACCAACAAGCTGGAGTCAGGCTGGGTTATAATGGAGGCTGCCAAAAAGAGGCAGAGCCTCACTCTGCATGGTTATCTTTATGCACTTCTTAGTAGCTCATAGTTAGGGTTTAATAAACATTAGCTACTGGTAGAAGTTGGAGTTCATTAGTGCAATAAGTTGTCCTTCGATGATTTTCAAGTCCTCATAATAGCAAGCAGGGACTCTGCCCCAGAGTCTGCTTTTAGCAACTCCACTCCCTGAAGAAGTGGACCAAGAGTTATGGAAAGAGAGGGAGGATGTGGCAAGAAGGGGCTCGGTGTTGATCTAGCAGAGGGCGGAAAAAGGAAGATGAACTAACATATGATGATTTGTACAAACGGAAGGGGCATCAAGAGCAGAGAGATAAAAATGAAGCCAGAAACAACCTTATCAGGCAAGGAACTAAAGAAAGAGGAAACAAAAGTGAGAAGATCAACCATAAAAAGAAAAGAGCACATATGAGGGCCAGTGACACTGCCCTCCACAGCTAAGATGCTGAA